>NC_049994.1:10010229-10183243 GCF_000003815.2 Branchiostoma floridae | reverse complement strand
AGACCATATCCAGTTGCTTGAGTAACTACTTTTTGGTGTATCTTATAACCTGGATGTCTAACCTACATCGACGTATAAAGGAACATGTATCGTTCGTAAAACACCACTGCCATATTCATAGTTCTATTTTCACTTGTCAGGATTTTGTGCTGAGGTGTTCGAATGGATCACATATCTAGCTTCTCGAATGATGGCTAAGAAAGGATTTAACAAGTTTCTAAGATTCTAAAAATGCCTGGTTTTAGACTCTCAAAAGTGGTGCTATACCATGGCGTAACGCGGCATATTAAGCGTTGTCCGATGGAATTCTAAAGGTTCAATACGCCATTACATAACATTGTATAATTATAATCATAATCATATATCAGATATATATATATCATAATCATAATCATATATATCAGCCATATATCAGAGTATAAAACTAGTAAAACATCGTCTGAGGGTATACTCACATGTTACCAGAACGAACTGCGACTTTGAAATTTTAAAACTTCTGGCTACATTTTGTGTTTCTAATCGGTATATTGCAGCCACATTGGTAACAATATTTTCTATTTTCCGTGTATGCATTATGATAATTATCAACATGTTTTGGCTGTGCTTTCATTTACAGGGAATTGACATAGAAAGACATAGACTGCAAGCATCTGTAAGAAGGGCAAATGTTGAAGAACATGACAACAAATCAGAGCACGTAATCGACTGCCCTCGAATTCGCTTTCATTCTTCACGCCTGTCTTATCGATGAGTGTATTATCGTTATTTTTATTAGTATGAACAAATGACTTTTATTGGTGTTTTACAAATCTAATGTCTAATACTTGATGTAGATCTAATGTTTTTACTTTGTCTCAGGCCACTTCATCATTATGCCAATACTAGTGCCCGTTAGAAGAAATAAGAATTTTAAAGTATCCACGTATGAACGAACCTGATTTTATAAATCTTATGTATTCTCACTCTTAGTCAACTTTACCGATATTAATCTAGTCTTAAGCTTAAACTATCGTTAGCCAAAGTTTCAATTCAATTCATCATTGTATACGTACAGGACAGCCATGATGGTTTATACAGTTTGATTTGATATTCAAACTGCAAAGGCGCAGCAAAGAGTTATGGTTTATGGTACAGAATTGAAAACAGACAGAGACAGTGCAACAGCATCTTGGAGTACACTCAAACTTTCTATTTAAGACTCTGAAATAAAGATGTTCAAGAAAAATCCGTGTAATGCACTGGGTGCTAACCATGTGTGAAGGACTTTAACGTCTTGCTCACTGAGCCATCGTGATTAAAATGAAGTTTTAGTTTTATGACACTCAATCTATGAAAGTCTATCCTCTCGTGCCAAATATCTCAACTTTAAGCATCGTGATTGTACGAAAGGTGTTTCTGATGACATTTGGGCTTAACTTTTCACAAGTGAGCTGTTTTCGTCCTTATTTCACTTAGAATATGATATTCTTTGCACATATCTTTCATATTAGACCAGGATTTTATTACACGGTTCCAGACAAGGCAAGTAGCAATATCAGAGGCAAAGGTCAGCAAGCTGGATCACATCAATAAAATCTATAAAAGTTTCAGCGTGACAAGTGTTCCAACTTCTGTCCGTGCCAAGCACACTTTGTGTATGGACACATTGAACCACTGATGCTCTTTATAGACATTTAGCATACTGTTATTTCCCTTAAGCAATAAGTATCTGATTGAGTAGTTAAATATGAACTGAAATATTTTGTTAGAAATCATTCATATGATAACATTATTTGGTTCTGCATTATTTCTCCATGGCCACTTGAGATACAGCTGACAAAACATCCCGTGACGTTTTAGTTCGTAATATATTTAGTAATCGTGACCAGAACACCCAAGTTGGGGGTACAAAAAGACAAAACTTGTCGTCTAAACAAATAGTTTTCAGCATAGCAGTCTGCAGATGAGGTATGTTTCTCGATCGAAGAAACAATTAAGGAGACGGGAAATGAAGAAATGATTACCCTTGTAAAGTCTAAAATCCGTTCATCGACTCCCCAAGTTCAATTTGATCACATTGATGTGCGCACAGCAATATCCACAATCCTTTAGATGTCATTGTGGATCTTGTTAGATGTTCTTGATGATAACAAGGAAAGTAGAGATAACGGTATCTTTGTTTTTCAGAGCTACGGTGCATTTGTATAGTATTTGGCTGCGATGACTGTTGAAAGAGACCAGGAGCAAAGCAGCCAAATACACTACTATAGCAAGGAGCCGTAACTACTTTGTGAAATGAAGGGTACAGTTATCCTTAATGACTTTGAACATTTTGCAAAGAGGACTGTTTTCACCAAACTCTACATTCAAATTTAATTTACAGCCTAAAACTTCAAACTTTATACTTCTATACGTAGTATTTGTATCACAGTAGTTCAACTATTTTTGACTGTGATCCAATGTGAATAAAACTAAAGCTGCTTATATATATGACTTCTATTGATGGGAAAAACAGAATGTTTTAATGGAATGAACATATGACACACAGACAAGAATCTACATGTATCATTTCGATAATTGTCAAACAGATAATGTCTCGTATGCAAAAAAAATAAAACGGTCATTTGCATCTCTTTGTATGCGACTGGAAAACAGATATATTTTTTTGGGGTCAAAATGTTCCTAAGATTGCAGATACATATGAGAAAATGATCATTAGAGAAGAATAAAAACACTTATTTTCGTCATTCGTCTTAGTATCCTATCGAGGAAATGTCATACTTTATATCATTATTTCAAGAACGTGAAATAGGGTGTAACGAAAATCTGACGTTCCAAAGCGATTATTTCCTACGTGATATCAGTTCCATATAGGTAAGTCCTGTAAGATGAAGTATTATGCTCCTGCGAAAGCAAAAGAAACACCAAATCTGGACGTTTCTTTCTTACTAACTTGTAGCTATTGCTGGCTTTTAGTCCCATCAATTATTTTGAAGGAAAACCCCATGTATTTCGCCATATGAAAAGCGACCTTAGGGCCGAGCTGCCATGAATAAAGAAAGGTCGACGTCCAAACAAAAAAATGTCCATTTTGTCCTTAATTACCCGAATATCTCACTATCGTTTTACAAAAGAATATCAACAAACTGAGTAGCTTAGTATATATTTTATAAGAACACGTTTTGTTAGACATGGAATTGAGGGCCTCTCTTTGATATCTGAAACTTGTTGATGTGATGAGGTCATCTGTAGCTAATGTAAAACTCCTGATATTTGAATAAGTACCGAGGGAGCTTCAAATTGAGCTGGATCCTATTACTTCTGTAAACGTGAATTTCTTAACTTAAAACATGTGAAAATGCTTTCCCCATCTTCACGTAGAATTACATTTTTTATAAAAGTCAAAATCTTTTTATATTGGAAATGAAAGGGAACTGGCAAGAGGTCTTCAGCAGAGAGCAAAGATAAGCTTGAAGAGGAATTTTATGAAAATAAATATCACAATGAGATAGCAGACATCTCATCACGCTTGATACATATACATACACAAACTAACATACATATATTGGAAAGTTTATGGATGACCAATGGATAAGGCTAAATTTCTAGAAAAGCTTGTCTTGATGCTCCATCTTCAGCTTGTAAAAGAAATTGTAAAAGACGTAGAATTTCAAGAAAATATCACGCATAATTAGATAACATGTGCATTAACACACATGAGCAAAGTGTAAAGCTAAATTTCTAACCCGAACCAGTTTGTCTTGATATCACACATCTTCCGTTAGCGCTTTGTAGAATTGTAGAAAAATAAGATGGCGACGAGAACTTTAGACATCACTTTCCTGCTACCTTTTTATCCAATCGTAATGGTACGAGATGAAATGATTTTGGAAGATTCTGGGTATCACTCACCGATACCCCATCTCGAAAACAAGTACGGAATAGAGCTAAGCAAGGAACGGTCCTGACGAAGGCCTCTTAAGCACAGGAAAGAAAACTGTTGCACATTGGTATGGGAACATTTCAAGTTCATCGGGACTAGGCCAAACTTCAGTCAAAAAAATCTCCCAAGGAAGACGAAGGAGAGACAGGTATAACAGGAATCGTGGCAGAAAATGGTCAGGCATGACACAAAGTAATACATTGAGAAGTGTAGAAGGGCCAGATTTGGTTGCGAGATGTTCAGTGTTATAACGGTCGACATGATAATAGACAAGAAGGTATAGATGAGAGAGATATGTTGAACTTTCTTGTACCATTATAAGTCTTAGCTCAGCCAGCGGTTGGTTATGATTTCTGATGTTGCAGGAAATGCCTAAGGCAATTATTTGATTATCCACAGACAACGTAACAAGTCAGGGAGGTGGGCGACTGGAACACTTGGCAGATGTTAATCCTGATATTGACATCTCTGCATCTTATACATGTTACAGATAAATACTGACCAGACCATATGATTTCAACATTCGCTGTTGCTTTTTTACGTGCTTGAAAGGAACCTGTTGACACGCTAATTCATATGCTATCATTTTCATAAAAATGGATACTGGCTAGATCAGCATTTAGTATCTCAACCGAAAGACCAAAGTTTAAATCGGTAGGGTTAGGTACAAACGTATAAACATAAAATCAGCACTCTCAATGTAAACAACTTTGTGCTTCGTTCAAGGACAGTTATTAAGTGAAACGTACAAGTCATGTTTCTTTATTGCTAAGCAATTTGCAAGATTCTATACCAGTTGAGAAACATGTTGTCAAACATCTTTAAACTAAGGCATACTATATAACATCGCTTTATTTGAATCTGCATTTTCAGGCACCAACTCCAACATTTCATGTAATATAGAAATGAACAGTTTCACATACATTTCTCTGCAAACTATCTGGGTTCAAACTAGCATTATCTTCATCGAGAAAATAACCACACTTACCTTGTGACGTTGTTAGTCATAACCAAATGGGAGTTGATCGGCGAAAACCACACATCAGGTGACAAAAACATCAATACATGTGGTGTCAACTACGGAATGATGGGTGCATGTATGGATGGAAGGATGAAAAGAAGGAGTGATGGATGGATGGATGAATGAATGAATGAATGAATGGAAGGATGGTCAAAGTCAAATAGATGAATAGTCAAAGTCAAATATATAAATACATGTACAAATGAGACAGTCTATACTTAAATCCACATGGTGAAGCTACTAAAATATCATAACAATGACTTCAACAAGTTCAATGGAGCCATGTTGTAGTTCTGTACGTCAACCTTGATGAATGCACAAATAAGTATATTACGAAAAAATACATATATAACGTTATCTTTACTTCCGATGCAAGATACAAAACTGTAGGGATACTTAATTAAAAGCTTTTAAATTTCAAATGTTAAACTTCCGACATTGATGTAACTCTAGCAGTGCGGACAAGTGGAATAATCTAAGTCCATATTTCTTTGCCTCATATCACCTAAAGTAAACTTTTCCATTCTGTAGCTTTGCATGATCATTCGTAAGTTAATCAACTAGATATTTTATAGATTATTTGTCTTCATGTGTAATATTGAATGTAAATTATTACGTACATTTTTCTAAAACTTTTTTGTTGTTGAAAGCCGATAGTTTCAGTACTATATTGTCGAATGTTGGCTCCATGGAAAAATGTTGTTCACTTTCTTCCACGCCATCTTAAAAAATAAAGCAGCGATTCTAATCCTTAATTCACATATATGGTTTTTATTTTCCCAGCAGTTCATGTAGCTCCTTATCTCAAAATCATAAATGATAACGTTTTGTTTCCTACAACTCAAGATGGATAAGGATTGTTAAACCAGAGGTATATGTCGCGTTAAAGACAATGTACCTGTAGGGTTTAGCGAAGGAAGAAATGGTTTGAGGGATGTAAGGATGTATAGACAATCGATTGATTAAAAGAATGAGAAATAGAAGGATAGATATATGAATGAGTATAGAATTTTAAGATCGATGGATTAAAAGAATGAGAAATAGAAGGATAGATATATGAATGAGTATAGAATTTTAAGATAGTAAAAAGCTGTATGATACGCTATAGATGTAAGTATCCAGGGCCTGTTTCTGAATTTTCCCGTCTCATAAATCTGATCTTCATGACATGAAACTAATGAAAATGTATATTCCTAAGCTTAAAATGACAGATTTAGCAAAGAAACTTAACAACATGGGCTCTCAACAATGAAAAGAATTTAAGGCTAGGGACAGCCCTGTTGTTGATGTAGATCCAGGAGCTAAATTTACTATTTCCAAACGAGCAGTATGTAAAGCCCCTGTCACATATCGCCGACCATGGCCTCCTGACATTTTCCAAACCAAGGTTGGGAGTTAACGTTGGTCGTGAACAAGGTCATTTAAGGTCGGGAGTTTGTCGGCGAGTTTGCCTACTTATCCTTAAGGATCGTCCGAGACATTCGACTGTAAATTTTCAAATATCTAAGTCGGGAAATTGTATTCTGTTTGAATACCATCAGTGGAGTTTGTAGGAGTTAGAATAGATGGCTTATAGTCTATGGCCGAACTTGGTTGAGAGTGGTCGGGGGCACGGTCGTTCGCGACAGGGGCTTGACGTAATTTTAGTGCATACAACCTGCCCATACCGGTCCGTGAGTATCATAAAAACGCAAATTGCCCTCCTACCTGCTTTTACATTATTTTTCGTCACTCTTTCTTGATTCAATTAAGATGAACTTGACCCATGGTAGAGACACAATTTGTATGCAGATTGTCATTTCAGACGCAACAGTGGATATTTCTGCATGTTTATATAGCTACGTTTGAACCATGGTTATACTTACATCTCTGGTAACCAAACGGCGATGGCGCTGTGTATATTTAGAAATATTTACTTCTCAAAATGAAAACATAGCTAGCTGTCTGTTCGCCATGTGTTTCTTTATTACGTTGCAAATGCCATCATATTATTTCTGCCAATAGGTTTGCGTCTTTTTCATTCACTTAAGCACATTTATCGTACATTGATTAATCTAAAAACGTTATGATTTTAGGTCAAATATCTTCATTATCTAATTCAATTGGAAGCTACGATTAAAATAAAAGATGTATAGAATGTGGTAAAGTCAGCCTCCTACGAACAACTATGAAACGGAAGGTGTATTCATTCGTTAGTTATTGACTAGGTGCTCATCTATAAGTTGCAACCAACATATTCAACACCTAAGATCAATTATTTAGTAAATATTATCTATAAAATCACACTTAGCTATGAACTTTTACAAAGTCAAACCAAGGAGATTATATATGTCTATATAACCTCCTTGGTCAAACCCTTGTTGATCAGTCACTCAGATACAGACCTACGAGTATCCACCTAGCTTTGCATACTTCCAACATTACATACCAAGTTTTAGAAACTTCAATTTTCCTTTCTATATAAATGGGCAAATATGATGACAACTTTGGCCCTGTGGCCCGTCCTTTTTTGTACAAAAATAAAAGTTTTCAAAAAGTTTAGTAGCCTGGAAAATGTTGCTTCTTAACCATTTTATCTTCTACATTTTTTACTGTTGGCAGTATTGGCCCCAAACATGCCTGTATGCAAACAGCATTCCAACAAGATGTCGTCAAGAATCCGTGAAATCCATCGTAAGTGATCCCTTGAATTTACAGCACTATTACCTGCATATCTATTTGTTCACACTATACTTTAGATCTTGCCGAATGGGCTCTTCAATATAAAGTTGAGAGCAAACAGTAAACATTATATCGTATTTCTATAAGTATGGCACTGAAACAGAATTCTGGCACGAGTCGTTGATGAGTGTTTGGGGGAGAATTCGATTTTTGAATTGAGCAATAATCTCCCTTAACTGTATACTTTTCAAGAGATAAACTCTTGCACATATAACCACCCATAGCATCCCGATGTTATCCATGTTTTTTAGTTATTCATGAACATGGTTGGAATGGTCGAAGAAGTTGCCTACTACTACAAGCCGACTATAAATTTTGAAAAAACAAAGTCGGAAAGGTTTTCTTGGATGCTATCGGAGGCGTAAACTTAGGATAGAATACGATGGACTGCTCTCAACCCTGCGCCGAACTTGGTTGGGAGTGGTCGGGAGTAAGTCGTAGAACGGTCCTGAATGTGTGATTCAATACACCTGTGTTGTCTGTATTCAGCATAGGTTTTTCGTTTTTCGTTGATACATTTCGTTGGGCCACTTGAACATGAATGCAAAAAAAGTTACTTACTTATTTAGTTGTTCTTTTCGTTGCCTTGGAACATTTTGCGTGTTTGATAGATGAATTTCTGCATGAATGTTTCGGGTACATACAGCTTTGAACCAGTCCATCTTTTCATCAAAATAATCAAACAGTTTCAACATACATAAAGCAAGTTGTAACGGGAGTTCAGGCGTTGGAAACAGCACTTAACAATGTCTATCACCCTCTACAAATTTGGAATAATGTGTATTTGACTACATGCAGACACTCACTGCCTTTTGGTAGTCAACATTACTCGGTCGTGTTATACCTTATTCGTTGCAACTTTTTTGCACTTTGCTGTTGTTTTTTGCAACATTTCTCTGTCTTCACAAAACAACTTTATAAGCTTAGAGGAACAGGGCAACAATACTCAATTCGGTGGGTCTTCTGTCCCATGTCTTCCTTACGCTCACCCTAGCTAATCTACACAAAATGAATCTAAAATCATTTGCTAATTTCATCAAGCAATCTTGTTGAGATTAGCAATAAAGAGATATGGTGTCTGAACTGGGAGGAGTTACATGCCTTAAATGAAGCTATAGAGCTAGATGTACATAACATACTAATCTTACCAAGTACAACAACGACAGGAGAAGGAGGAACCATTGCACCTACATATCCTCTTTGATGTCGTCTTCTACACCAAGGGTACGAGTCCTGATTGGTCTTGTTCTCAATAAAGCTGACACCGCAAATGACTGTAAGTAACTCTCTGCGCAGTCAACATCATGCTGATCTAATAAACTACAGCTCACCAGTGTATGGTGAAGTTCACTGTCTCTGTTTTGAGCATCAGAAAGTAGTTGAAAGTTGGTGTTGATGAGATAATTAGATCCAGGAAATACAGCAATATTTGATTGCGTTTTGTATATCACATGTAAGATTTCGATCTTTCTAAACTATTGCTCCTTGTCAACGACGCAGCATGCAAATGTAATACTGCTCCTAGCTCAAGTAGTGAGGCAAAACATTGAGTGTTGCGGTGACATTAAGCGACAATTTCTTTCTCCTGATTGGTGTTGTCCTCAATAACGCTAGCACCTCAAATAACTGTAAGCAACATAAACGGACTCTTTACACAGTGAATACTTGCTGGTCTAATGAACTATAGGTAACCAGTGTATAAAGTTAATTTTCTCTGTTTCGAGCAACAGAAAACAGTAAGATGGTGTCCATATCAATTGCGTTTTGTATATCATCTATAAGATTTCGAACTTTCCAAAGTATTGCTCCTGTCAACTTTGCAGCATGCAAATGTAATACTGAGATTTAGCGACAATCTCTCTCTCTCTCCTTTTCATAGAATCTATTCATTTTGCCAACAAAACACTCATCTAAGAGCATGTCAATCCACTGGTTCTTTGCATATCAGACTTCGTGGCATATCAGACATATAACTTTGATTCTTTTAGATTAAATGTGTTGAGTTTCACATTTTTAATTAAAATGTCCAAATTTCAAGAGCACCCGTGGTTGGAAATCTATGCAGACCTATGCAGATCTGTGTTATCTATGAATTCTGTGGTTGTTGATACAAGTTGTCAGTAACCAATGTTCTATTCCTGATGTAATTTTGCTAAAATGCATTTATTTATACGTATGTTCTATGTATGCGGTCATATGGTTGTCTTAGTTATGATAAAGCATTTCAACGGTACAACAGAGGATTCGGCCAATCCTATATAGATAGTTTGACGTGTACTAGTGCCTGAACACCTATGCATGTTACCTTTTCGTAGTATCAAAATAGTCACTTCAAGTGGCCGAAATCAAAAGAACTGTACCAAAACTAAAGTACATTTAGTACCTATCATGACACTTGAAAAAGTTGCTTAAGTTCATAGGAAAAAGAAGAACGTTACTGCTTCTAAAATCACATTTTTGGTTCTGCAGCCATATATATCTACCATTTCATCTTTATAGTAGATTGGTATCTCAAATACACACAGTCTTCCGCTTTTCTTCTCTTTGATTAATGTTCATGTATCTTTGGCTTCGACATCTGGCGTTGAGATCATCTAAGGTATATGTCAGGCAATTTCTTTCCGCAAATGTATATCTTCGGTGCTATTCCTAATGTCTTGAGTTGCAATTGGTCGAATTAACCGCGGAACGAAAAAAGTGACTTTCTTGAAAAAACGTCTTCTCAAGAAGGGAAAGTATGCATACCTAAGAAACACGGACCCAGTCATCGTTGCTTTTGGGGAGGTAGCAGGCGGTCTGCAGAAACGTTACCATGATTCTCTTGGTCGTGAGTTCAAAAACTTTTTCGTACATGTATTTATTTAATAGCCTGTTGAAGCTATTCACAATATCTTACATTCCTTTTCATGGAATCTTGACGTCAACTTCTTAATCGAAACGTTTACTCTTTCTCCAGATTTTGTATCCATATGAAATAAGGCTTCATTCCAGTTTTTTTTGGCTACTTTTGTCTTCTTCAAAATGACCATTTTTTTGCTTTACTTCATGGACTTAATTTTTTTCATTGATTTAAGTATATTATCATTTGACCTTGCTGCGAACGATTGAATTAAGAAGTCCAATAATAATGGACAATAACAGTGGCTAAAAGATCAAGCAACCTGCTGAAATTAGCTCCAACATATCCCTATAACAGCAAGGTGAAAATAAATATATTACATAACACGTCAAATTTGTTGCAAAAAAGTAGGAAAATTGATGCGCCTATTTCACGTTTCAGTGTTTCTGGAGAAAAAAAGTCACAAACAATACATCGCTATACAGGAAACAGACCTTTCTGTTCCTCTACTGACTGTTACCCAATCTCCATGAGAAGTCCGCCCATTTCTCTTTAACATAATTCAAGCTCCGCCCACTTTGTGACGTCACATTACTGTTACATATGCTGATTCAAATGAGATTCGACAGCCAGAGTAGGTATATAGTATGTGAGGAGCCGAACACACTCAACGTGGGTGCAAATAAAACTTTATGCCTCAGAAATATCACTGCTACATATAACTAGGAAATAAAACACGGTAGTATGAGAAAGATATAACAAGCTAATCTGGAAAGCTGAAGGATAAGCGACTATCTTTTAAAACCAAACGGCTCCTTAGGTAACCATAGCATTACGTTGCTTTTGTCCACAAGCGTTACGCGTTTACCTTAAACGATTGTGATAATCGTTTGCAATGGTTGCTCTGAGTGTAAAAAAATATCACGATATGATTTTTTTCAGTTGTAAAATTCCCTTCACGTACGCTAACAAAATACTATATCAAGATATCTATTATAAACTATCCATTCCCACTTTAATCTCTACTCTTCTTTTTTGCGTGGTGTTTTAGAGTATCCGTCTCTTTTGTTGTAGCAGCCTACCAGTGTGAACATTCTCACGACATAGGCAAATATATATATATATATATATATATATATATATATATATATATATATATATATATACATATACCCCAAAATACTATATTAATAAGATAAGACAAGCCATTCCCACTTCTATCTCTACTCCTCTTTTTGTGTGATGTCAAAGTGCCCGTCTCTTTTGTTGTAGCAACCTACCACATTCTCGCGACATAGGCAAATATATATATGTATATATACATATAGCTTTGTCTAGACTTCTTGGAAGAAGGTTGGAACTCTCCGCCTTGCCGCAGTGCCCACCCCGCTGCAACCCGGAACTGATTTACGACTCGCGGTTTGCCCTCAACAGGGCAGAGGTCAACGACCTCACGTACAGTAACGATTAATCTTACAGGACTCTGTGTGCGTGTGTGTGTGTGATGATATTGACATTTTCCTAACATGACCACTACGAGAGCAAGAACAGAATAGTCACGTATGAGACCGCTTCTATTAATCTAAAACAGGTCTACAAAGAAAATCCAACCGTAAGCTAACCATGGTTTTGGAAAGAAGGGAAGATTTATCCAAAGAGTGAAACGCATAAACGAGCTAGTGTATAGAGGCCAGAATACTCGAAAAGGTTCCAATTAGTTATTGATGTAGTTATTTAATGCAATACTTACCTTAAGGTCAGAAAATCACAATTTGATACATGATATAGATTCAACAACATGCATAATGTTATGCATTTATCATCTTTGCACATTTTGCTTCTCTCATTATCATATTTGCAACAATAAGCATTTGCTCGCTATGTATCATTTTCATTTTCTATTTATCACATATCAAAGACTGTTTGGTTGTGTCTGTGGTGTGCCCTTATCGCTATTCTCTGCCCCTGTTATAAATCATGACATCAATACGCCGCAACACTGACGCTGCGTTTCTTGGAAAGGGCTGGGGATGCGTGAATAGTAATTGCCGGTGCCAACTCCATTGTTCACCTAACGTTTACCCTGTTAAACTCGACACTGGGTCCATTTTTGCTCAAAATAGCGACACTCACCTTCAGTCCTACCTGATTGTATGGAGATTTTCTTATCATCCTTAATTGTTTACTTAGTAGAATTGTATTATCCTATATTGTTTAATTAGTAGAAATTTAAGATCTATGCTGCATTCTTTCTTTCTTTTTGTAGTTTATGTTTGACCATACAAAAGTCACTGTACTTTTTGTCTTGTCAATAAACCTTGCCCTATTATACAATCGGGTGACACTAAAAGGTCCCCAGGTCACTTGACAAAGAACAATTTGGCTAAAATCACCTTCTTTGATTTCATATCGGAGCACTGTTGACACGCCTTTTGCTTCATTTTAAAAAAAGGATGATCACAATATTTTACTCAAGGAATTTTTTATCTAAATTATTTCCAATCTGATTCTTTTTAGTCAGATATATAAGAAAATTGTCCTTAATGTAATAATATGCAATAAAGCACAAGCAAGCGTTATTCCCTACCCGGAATGGATAGCATACCTAACTAGGACATTTTTTTAGATCTTTAAGTCATGTTATTCGCTGAGAAGTAGAGAGACATCAAACATGAATCCCAGACCGTGGCAATATATGCCCAGACGAGTTTCCATCTACGTTTGGAGCTTCAAATTTCATTCAAAACGTCATATTCTTTCAAAAACAGCACGATATCGAAATAATTAGAGGGCTTGTCCGTGGAGCCCGTTCGTTCAGGCCTTTTCCTTCAATCAGAACTGACAGGATGTTATTAGATTTTATGTGTTGAAGAAAAATAGAATCATTTTGCTCAGGAGGATGCTGCATTAGTCTTGCATGTCCGTGGGAGTATTTTACATCCTCGTTTTTTGTGTGCTTATTAAGGGAAAAAAGGGTTGGGTGTATTGGTGGGCTCTGTTGAGACGCTTGTGGTATTTCTCTTGCGGTTGCTCTTGCGGGTTCTCTTGGAGTTCTGCCCTAGACCACAGACGCCATGCTGTCGTGTCTGTCTGGATTTTTTTGGCCCTTTGAGACCACCGGCTGAGCACTCGGCTCACAAGACAACATCTGAGAGTGCGTTTCCCATAGCACAGAGGTGTAAAATGTCCGACCTTTATTGACATTCAACGTGCATACCCGGGCACTAAAGTAAATCCGACTTCATCTCTAGAGGGCTCGGCTGAATTGGTCTCGATATTGATACCCTCCATCATCTCTTTTCCTTTCTTTCATTTCTAGATTCCATTCACGGAAGTGCAAGAAAACAAGGCTATATATCTTGCAAAAACGCACTCATGAGAGACAAGCTCTCTCACAGAATCTAAAACCGACTCCAATTCCCGAACAGTATTGCGGACAATGTCTTTGTTGAATTATTCACATCCTTCAGGTAGATTCTACGATATTTGATGCTAGAAACGCATGCAGCAATGTCTTATTGTGATATTCAAAAGTGTATTTTAGCGTTCAGCTTTTCCGTTGATGTAGTCACAGGTGCATTTCAGAGATAGTTCCCAGAGTCCCCTGCGGTATGGACACACGTGATGTCCGCCATTTTGGATCCGGTTGTCTTCGTTGGCACGATGAATTCAGATAAGTCTGTAACAGTAGCAAACACTGGGGCCATGAGGATGATGTGACCTTCCCTTGAGTACCTTACTGAGCCCTCCAATGACAAATTTGGACGAATCCTCCAGAACGTTTAGCAAAGCTCAAGAACCCCAAATAACAGAGGTCATTCACTTATTCTAAACGTGTACAATATTTTTCCATGTAGCGCGTGTAAAGAATACATTGAGTGAAAGAATAAGGTATTTTGGATTGTCTCAGATTCAGAATAATCTTCTTTGAGTAACTTTGCCTATGTATGACCTTGTTATCTAAGATTTTTGCTGAAATATTCTTACTACTTATTTTGGCCTACTAGGTGCTCCTTCCAAGGTATACACCCGGCTACTTCTGCTTTAAATATATTCTCGACTGGCACACTATAGCTAGGGCGCCATTGTTGACAAATGTGGCATGATGTCTAGTGTTTTCATTTGAAAGTCTTATAAAGATGAATGACAAAAAGGAAGCAATTTCAATTACAAGATCCTGGTTGCTGTTTATTACTGTCATTCATCAATGGAAATATAAAAAAGGTAAACTGAACCGTAGTGAAAAACAGCATTATGAACTGCCGTGCACGAAACAACTACATCACTACCCACTACAACACTGGAAAATGCACTAGACAACAACATCTAACTATAAAACACATAATGAACACATTTTGTTCTTACCAAATCATGAACAGTGACCTTAAACATGGAACATAACGCTATACAACATGAGGTAGGCAAGTCTGGCCCAAAGGCCGGTCATGTTGACTTCATCTAGTAGCCGAATGATTTGTTGTTTTTCATTGATTATATAGCTTACAATTGTTATCATCAGCAAAACGACGAAAACAGATTCTGACACAATGTGAGCGTTTGACAGGTACAATGCCTTACGGGAGAATATTGTTTTGTATTTAAATCAGTACGAATACCTCACATGATGCTTCACTGATGATTTGAACTAGACATGGCTCTACTTGGTTTACAGAGATGGGAACATTTTCATAAATTAAGAGAAAATGATACATGATATATCTATATATTCATATATATATATATTTACTACTATAGCATAGAGATGATCCCCAAGTAGGCACATTTACATACGGCCAATAGAGATACAGTTGTTATGACATGACATATATCAAATACGATTCCTTATAGCAATGCATACGATTTAAGTGTTCTTTCATGGTATTTCCATATTTATTGCTGGGTGGGTAGTATACATTCAAGGTCAGCTCATGACTGACGGTGTTAAGTGGACTGCCAATGCAGAGATTCCAAGATGGCGGACTAAAGATGAAAAAGAAAATGATGTATTTTTTAAGAGGTACAAAACGATCTTGAGTTCTAAATTTCAATAAGCAATAAAATAGAATGCATGAATACATCACAATAAAAGTCCAGTGAGACCCGGGAAAATATATTTGAGTAAAATCAGAACATCTCAAAATTTTATCGTCAATCTTATCTCAATTTTGATTTAGAAATCCGCCATCTTGAAAAGAGAAGTGGGAGTGGGTATCCCATCATAGACTATTAAACTATTCAAGATAGTGTTTCAAAGGATATGAAGTACAGACATCTCTGATCACAACATTAAGGTGAGAAACAATGATTATAAACTTGGCACAGCACGAACGCTTTACAATGCAGCAATAGTTCTCCTTACGCTACCTAACCCCGTGTAAATAGCTACTTATTCGCATCAGATTCGCATTCAAGGTCATTTTCTATGGACCGTAACGCTTTGGCATTCATTAGTTGTCGAATACGAGCCTATTGCCTACTACAGCCATTCCACACAAACGAGTACAAGTCGAAGAACCAATGGCTCCATCCGTAGCATATTTTACAGCTTTTTTACGACACCAGATAGCATTCCATTTTATGCATACATTTCTTGTAACATGAATTTTCTGGCCCTGCCTAAGATGCGGTCACTTTATAACGTACCTTGGCAATGCATCTACTACCATTATGCTGACATAACTGGCTATTAGGGAAAGTAAGGGGAGGGCAAAGTATCACCGTATTTTGTGAGACCCAAGACAAGCACTTCATCTGAAAGAATCATGCGACCATAACGTTACCTGTGGGGTGAATCGTATTTTATAACAGGTGCATTTTGATCCAGAAGACCTTGATCTATGGTTTATCTCCTGGTGCGCAGGGGACATGTAAATGCCTCCGGGATTCACACTACTGAGAATGATAAGATCCATCGCGTTTATGGTGAAAAACACCTTCCTACAGAGCGCCGCGTATTGATTATGGCATTGGTAAATGTTGGCAGGTTTAGCCACGTTTTGGACCTGAAGTCAAGCCTTGATGACGCCTGTGGGTAGAGTTATTGGAGCGAGGGCGCCTATGGTTCACATATAAGAACATAAATACACCACGCGCCATTTCATGTACATAGGATTGGCGAGAGCAAAACATAGTAACCTTGACCTATGACCCCTCCGGTCACGCCAATGCGTCATGCAGATTACGCTAAGTGCCGGTCTACCGGTTCCCAGTCCACGGTGGGGTGGGGTGGGGGGGGGGGGCGTTCAATTCGCGTGCATCATTTTGGCAACATTCTATTTCAATCCAGTGGATAGCTTGCCTTTCAACGCTTTTCTACGACAGTGTTTTCATTTGCCACCCCCTTTGAAAGTACAGTGCCTTGTCCCCATCTTTCCATCACAATCACAGTCTACACACTCCTACTCTACTAGCTAGTAGCACCTTAAAATGCTGGTTACATTTTGTATATGCTGATTGTCATTGACATCACACAAGCACAAGAACCATAATAACTAGCACAAGTATCGCGCATGCATGCATGCCCATTAAATAACGTGAACAAGACTCAACCGTGACGACCAATTCATACACAATGTTGTGGCTTCTCCTGCACAACCTTACAGTTATAAAAGTCGATGGCATGTTTGACTACTGTTTGGCAGTCTCATTTGGCACAGTCAAAATCTACCATTCGTATCTGTATTTTGCAACGCTAGTTCGCCTTTATCCGTTGGGTGACCTATATCTGTTGCTCTTAAAAATAAGGTATTTGGGATATCAAGTCGACGGACATTGGTTTCAAATTGCAATATGCCCACATAACAGTATTGGTCTAGGACAACCACATGCCTAAATATCCTGTTTTTATAAACAACGGTTATAGGTCACCCAACGGATAAAGGTGAACCAGCGTTATGTGTGTGAATATATCGATACTACAGTAACATTATTATTGTATTTGTAGGGTTCACAATTGCTATTCTCGTCCTCAGCGTGTATTCTCAAGGACAGTGACATTACCATCCTATGCCTCCATGTTTTTTTTTACAACGTGATGTCAGCTCCTATCTCCTGTCAAACGATTTCCTGAAGAGTGATGACCCGTTGCCATGGTAACGGGTGGTTCGTTCGACAGGTTTATGATTTCGACGCATATTTATGACTTCGACCTTCGTTTGGAATGGCCTGGAAGAGGCTATCCTTTCCGATAGTCTCAACTGCCGATTAATTTCCTGAATATTCCGAACATCCAATTGATACATAACAAACTGTCTTTCAATCTTAAAAGAGGAATTTTCTGCTATGTTACATATATTTGTTATTATTCCATGATCAAGATTTATCGTTTGATAATTTTTAATACTTTTTGCCCGAGAGCAATGATAGCGGGAACATTAAAATCCACGTAAGGAATCTAATCAGCAGATATTTTCAGTCAAAAAAGTCTCAAAGGTCTACGACACCAAAGCGTAATTGTTCAGAGGAATAAGCGCACTACTTTAAAGCACCGTTTTGCTGCTATCAAACATTCGCAGGGCGTTGGCAACTTAAAAAAACACCGTAAGTGGAGTAAGGCCAAAACAAGACTGTATTACTGATAGTCAAAGTCACGTTCAAGGTTTATCACCAAATCTGATTGAGAAACTCCATTCTTGGATTTAGCTGGATTTCACTAGAGTACTGTCCACGTAAACACACACAAAATGGCGGTTTTATTATTGTTGTTCGCGCCGACGTTACTGCCATGAAAGTGCCCGGATGTGCTAAAGTTGGTATACACGTTGTTTGGCTACCGTCTGGTGCAAGCTACTACAAACGCTCGCCTCTGCTATCAGCTGAGTGTCTATCGTCGGGCAGGATGTTTTCGCAGACATTACTTAGACTGAGACTAATTTGGTGTAATTTTGCCAGCAGGACAGCCGTCCTTAACAAGTGGTTTCTGGTCACCCTCATGGTCTACAAATTAACTCAAGGACAAATCTCACATCAAATCGTCCTTCAGACAGAAGAAAAGTATACCCCTTGTCTATCCTTGACCTTTTCTCTTGTTTTGGACTACGTATACCACCTGTTTCAGACTATTCTACCTGGCGTAAAGCTGCACTAAGTTTTACGTACACTGACGTAGGTAAAAAGATAAGCATTCAGGAATGCTCTGTCACTTTTCAAAGAAAGAAAAAAACATAGTGGCTTCGTTATGTTATTGATATTCTCCTCAAAAAACACGTTTATGTACATCAAATACTTGGATAGATACATACATTGTGACTAGTGGTTGTAGAATTATGCGTATAAGTGTTGTGCGTGTCTTTGCGCCGCGGCTCGACGCGCTAGCTTCTTCTCCTTCATCCGGCGGTTCTGGAACCAAATCATCACCTGCCTTTCCGACAGACTGCTGCTTTCCGAGATCTCCTTCCTTTTCTCCTTCGTCAGGAACTTCTGCGAGGCGTACTCGTCTTCGAGAAGGGCCAGCTGAGGTTTGCTGTACGGGCGTCGCTTCTTTCTGGTCCGAGGGCGCTGGGGTGTCGTCCCGGAGGTTGCGGTGAAGCCCTTCGTACCTCCGGTTACGGGGTTGGTGCCTGGGAATGCAGTAAGGGCTAAAAAAGGACAAAAAAATAAGGTTTAACCTTTTGTCAACTACGCAGACATGCTTTAAAGATAGCAGAAAAGTACAGACATGTCAAACAAGAAAAATGCAAAGTTTTAAACACCAATTTATAATAATAATAAGTCCATATGAAATGCATCATGACTAATGTCAAAGAAACTTCAAACTTTTCAATTTTCATTGTCAGAGGAAGAGCAAATGCACAGTCGACGTCCTCAATTTTTATATATTTGCGCGCGCGGACACACTCACACACATGCGCAAACACACACAGAGAGACACATACACACGTGCACACACGAGCACGTAGAATTAATACTTTCTCTGTTTTTCGCCCGTCTCGTCAATTTGCTATTCCAAAAAAAAAGCAATCCAAGCCTAACTTTAACATGCATACTTGTCTCGTCTTAATTACATACCACATGTATCTCCGAAGATTAACTTATCAATTTATAAAGACTACCGCATATCTGCCCTTTGTATATTGTAACCTATATGCGGAAACAAAGATCGTTATCTGTACCAGACTGTGTTATGGTACTAACAATACAAGGTAATCCCTCTAGTTAAAAACGTATTAATTTTCTACAGCTGACGCGCGTACCTAATCCTACAAGGATTAAGTCTCTTAAAAAGCTGTTAAAGATTTTTCTTTTCTCTGAGAACTCAGTCAATGCCACAACGCGGTAACCTCAGTACGATCAATGAAGAACATAGTGGAACCCAGTACAGATGTCACTAGCGTAGGTCTAAATGAATAGACTTTTGGGGTCTGCGGAAAGTATGGAAACAAATAACGTTTGCGGTTAGTAACATCTGTGACCACTTTTTTTTCCTTTTCACCCGACTTTGTTCTATTTTTCTATCACCACAAAGTCTCGGGAAGTATTCTATTTTTTTCTTATATAGAGTATTTGAAATATAGTTTTCTATGCGAAGTATAATCAGACGTTTAGATAGACGTTCTTTGTTGTAATTGCTCAAATTATATGGCACATAGAAACAATTGTGTGTTTTGTGGGGAACATAAAACATTGGTTGACCCTTTTCCAACAACTTAACCGCTTCGTAAAAGATGTGAGAATCGTTACTTTTCACGCAACTTCTGTATTTCCCTTTTTCGGTCATGAGTAATATGAAATCAACATTGGGAAGGGCTCAATGGCAAACTAGTTATCCGCTGTATGTTAGTCGTATAAAAAGTACAAGTCTATTTTAGCATTGGCAGACAAGGTCTCTCACAATACGCGGTGGTTCCACTAGTTAATGAAACTTTATGAGCGATGGTAAAAAAAGAAAACACCACACAGGGTGAGCGAGAATTCTGCGGTTGGTATATTGTGTGTGATAACGCCAGTCTTTTTATCCTACTATTACTTTCCCTTGTATCTTACCTTTTGTTTTCAAATCCCTATGAATATTTGCAGCCCGACTCAATTCAATGATTACAGAGATAGTTGATCTCTTTCTCGAGACGGCGTGTTTTGGGCTCGTACGTTCGTGTGTTGTAGTGGTATTTAAGCTAAATTACCAAACGCAACACTACCTCGTAGTAACTGGAAATTGATCGTTGTTTTATTGTTCTGAATAAAGATGACTTTTTTGCTCATAAATTGTCAGAACAAATGAGGGATTGAATATGAATGAGCAGGTGCATTTCAGTCCTCGTGCAAAACAACGCGACGGCAGGCATGACAAAAAAGATAGTTGTACTTTCTCGAGCGGTTGTGCAAAGCACTAAAGTGAAGAACATGCCGTAAACCCAGCTGGAGTATTGCAGGACCACCTGTGCGCTAGTGTTCTTTTTTGTTTCGCTCATTAGAAACTAGATATGATAATTTAGCTTCAAATACGAGCAGCACAACGTTCCAAGCCATGACATAGCAAGAAATAGTGTACTACGGGACGCGTAGACAAGCTAGGACACGAGACACGGCCGATATTCGTCTTTTCTCCTCCAGTGGTTCAAAAACGGCGACTAGCGGAGCTCCCGCCCTGGCGTTTAAATCGACTTCCGTAGCGCATAAATCTTCCTTCCGACGTTTTAATCCTTGTAAAAAGTGCACGTTAAAAGGGGGAGAATATCGTTTAGTTGTCGTTTGTGATAAAAATTACCTTGCGTGTAGACTGTGGCTGCTTTAGGAGGGGAAGAGTTGGTGGTCGGGTGTAGCTGCTGGGCTCCGTACATGGATTGGTTGACGGGACTGCGTTGGTCGTAGTAGCGGCATCCGTACTGGGCGTCCACGGCGTAGCCGGGGGGACAGTACTCATGGCCATTGGGGAAGGGGTCGCATCCTCTGGACTGCGGTAGGGCGAATCCGACGGGTTGATAGGTCTGTTCTCCCGGCGTGTAGTACTCTGCGATAGGAGCGGGGCACTCCTGCGCCATGTGCAAATGGTGAGAGGAGGCGTTCCACCCCATGTTGGTCGCCCCGTGGGATACATCCTTACGAGCTGGCATCATGAGTAGCGGCACGGGAAGGTCCCGCGCGTAAACAGAGTCCCGTGAAAGAGCGCTCGACTGCACGGTGTAGGTGTTGGAGTGTGGCGTGCCCTGGCCGGGAAGAGGCTTGCATCCGCCGTTCAGACCACCCCAGCTCCTCGGCAGTAGGTCGGTCTCCGCCCCGGCGATGCCGCTCATGTCGAAACGGTGCCGTCGGTGTTTCCAGGCGTGAATGACTCAAGGACACCGAAGCCGTGTCTGAGACGGGCTTGAAATACCGTCGTACGGAGGTTTGCCTAAACACCATTCATCATAGCGTGGCCCACTCTGAGACAGGCGCGCTCATTGGATGGTGCCATCGCTTTATGACAGTCACGTGACGTGCGCGGGAAATTGTGGCACACCCCATGTAGGAAAAAAAAATGTGTTTTTCTAGACCACACTCTATCTCATCCACGTCTCAATTTCTGTCTTCTCAAGAACATAACAACAACGTCTAGACGAAGTTAGGCTCGTCGGTGGATGGGCGACAATTTCAAAAAAATGTCGACGAAAATTGTCTTTCGCAAAAAACTACACAACAGCCGGCAAACAGTAAATAAGGCAATGCTTCGACAATTAGCAACTTTTCTACGGTTAAGTTTTGTTTTTTATCCAAAATTTCAAATCATCCATGCATAATTATATCGACAAGCTGAGCATAGTGTATGATGCTTTGCATAGAATTATTTCTGGAAACAGCCGCTTGATATAAACATACGCGACAACACTACAATATTTTGTCACACCAAACCGACTCTTTTCACTTGATTGTGCTGTTATCAATACCAACAGTATTACCAGAGCAATTTTGTTCTAAACAATCTTGGACTATCCGTCTTTAATGATTATTGAACGATTTTTGTTCGATATTTTTGGCGCCAAGACGGCAAGGGTATGGTAAGTATGTGAAGGGACACCACCAGACATAAAAACATGATCAAGACTCGTTTACAAACCTGTTTTGTCTAGACAGAAACACGGTATGTTGCGAATAATTATTATCTCATTTTATTGATTATTTGATATTCTTCCCGATTGAATTGGTCCGTCTTCTTTTTGGGGGGTAACATGTCAGCATTCGTACGTCTACACACATGATGCGATTATTCCATGTATTGTCACCACGTCAACTACTACAGGCAATGTTTTAACTTTTGTTTACACTATGTGGTAACGAGTTTCACTCTCACAAACTTGACGTAAACCTCATAGGATAACATTAATTCATATCCTGACAAAACATGCAATTTTCAGAGAACGAGAAATGCTATAAAATAAGCATTTGTTTCTATAACACACTATGATAATATTTTGATCAATTTGTTAGCTATCTGAGTTAGATTTGAGTCTGAGTTTGTGAATATCTAAACTTTGATACGTTTTTCTATGTAAAATGATTTTTCGATTTTATACCGACAAGTCTAAGGACGGTGAAGAGCACAATTCCTTCAATCTTCGGTCAAATCAACTTAAGGAAAAAAACGAAAATTTGCCACAGTGGTCTCGGAGAGGAGAATGGATTTTTATCCGAACGATATTTACAATATATTTCCACATTTTTTAACCGAACGTAAACGATATTTACAAAATATTTCCACCTATACTAAAAGCTAGATAGCTTACCTATCAATACAGTTACTCGTACCACAATACAGCACAATACACATACATTTCTTGTATATAAAACCCCCAAACTATACAATTCTGAAAATACCGCCAGCTTATATACAAACTGATATGCAGTATAGGAAACGATGCTATCGGCATACTTGTCATGCGAGTCGAATATATCACACATAAATTTGCAATGATGTTTAAATTGTAGCAGTTATTTATTAGAAATTGTCAGTTAAAGTCCAGCACTCCGAGAAAGCTGGTGCACACTGATAGGATACTGTGTGTACATACATGTCTGCTGCCTTTCGGTATGTAGACGTAGTGATATTTTGGACGAAACACGTGCTACCATTTACTATGAACTGTTGCTTCTATACCTTCAACAAAATACATAAGAATTATGTTAACCGTTCTCCTCAGCGGGTTGGTACCTGTTTAGTTTACTCTTTGGAATAAACAAACGGATCTTGCTCACATAAATGGAGAAATATCACTAAATTTCAGCCTAACAACATTACATAGATTTAGCAATCTGAATGTTCAGATGAGAAAACATAATCTATCTACCTATTTACCTATAGAGTATGGCAAACGATAATTAAGTATAGTCAAGTAGACTTCTTAAGTAATGTTGCCATTTGAAACATTTATAATATATATATATATTGTTCATTTCTTTGATATTTTTTGTGTTTTTAAATGGTATTTGAGAAGCACGTGCCCTTCTACGGGTGGATACATGTCAAAAATGCTCACCTGTGTGCAAAAACAAACGTAAAGCACCTGCACAAAAATAACTTGGCGAATATGAAAGGTTTTCACAACAGTAGTGACTATTTGCGCAACATGTAGCTATAAGTGCGATATTTGAGAGTTGCCTCGTCTATACATTCCCAAAGGCGAATAGACTATCATTCTTAGCATACATTCTACTCCATTTTTTTTGTAGAGATCACACATTGCAAGGAATAGCTTTACCAGTTGAACAAGCGAAGTATGGAGCTGAAATAAGCTTCTTGTTCTAGTTTTTTTAGATAATAGTTTAACGCGTATATTGCTTGTAACGCTAATGCAGTGTACAAGGCCAAACAAAGCTAGCCCTGCACTACCATGTTTCCAAAACAAGAGTGAATGCTGTAGTGTGACCTTCTCGTTTGGGTTGTACACATGAGTCCAGGTGTGTATGTACCACACGTACCATCCCTTTGTGTCATAGTTTATTGTATAAACATTATCTGTATGTTTTAACTATTTCGAAGCGTGTGCGGCTTCGGTTAGACACACTATATTCGCTGGTTCGCTCGTGAGGCTATAGCTCTCTTGGGGTAAAGACGCTGATGGTAGAAGTACCGGGTATGGGAGGGGGGCACAACATACTATGTACTTGCTATTTGTCATAGGGAAAAGTATTGAGTAAATCGACAAGTTTTATCTAAATGTTGTATACATAAACCTATTGGTGTTATATTTGTTTTCCTTTGACATCTTAGTGAAAGGCGTAGACAATATAGAATCATAGTAACATTTACAAATGTACGTTTTGATTAGCTAGCTTGGAAAATCATGGACATACATGGGTATTGACATACAAAAATATAATCCAGAAAAAAAACACTCGCATCTGTCTCAAATTACACAAATTACAATTTTTTCAACCATGAAGGGAGTTGCTTTAAACTGAAATGTATCTGGTAATAAGTAAAGAGGATCTATAATGGATAAATCACCTACTTTTGAGCTAGAATTTCTTCCAAGTCGCATGTGTTTTTTCTCTTGCTTATTTTAGCGATATAGCTGTTCTAGCAACCATTTGTTGTTCACAGAGATTCCATATGACATTTGATCTGATCAACAAAATCCTTCACTGTGCTTCAGCTACACTTAAGTATTTGTTTTTTTGTACCAGCAAGACACCACTTATAATTATACATATGCAACAGGAATGCAAAAGCCCATTGGAGTTCCTTACGTTTTGCCATGTGTACTCGAGTGTTATTTCTTCAACTAGTATTTCGAGACGAAAGGATGCCATCTATAAGACAATATATGATGTAACGAATAGTGCATACTATGTCTGTACATGTTCTATACATATGTATGCGTACTTTTGATCGTGTAGTATACTGCACGATTGTATACGTAGATAAGCTGTTCTAGTGTAAGAAGAGCGTATAATACAAAAATTTTGTTCATCTTTTGTCATTTCTTAGGATTAACCAACGATACGTATTAAACGGAAACAGACGATTTCTCGACAATTTCCTTTACTTTCTATGTAAGTATTAAACCACATGTTGTACTCTCCGACCACATATGACTGTACAAGCCACGCCCCCTTTTCCCGATGGTTGCCGATAATAATTCCTGGTAGGATGCCACGAACGATGTCTGGGAGTTCGGTTATCGTGTTGTCTGGAATCCTTCAATTTTATACAAGAGACTAAGAAGAAGATGTTCTATAATAACAGTATAATTTCTGCGAACAGTTGAGTTAGTTCAGGTACACATGATGACTGTGACTCTAATTCCTAAATCAGTCGGATAAAACCCAACCAAAACTCTTTTTTATGTTAAACAGAACATTGTAGAAACAGTGATACAGTGTACAAAAATGTAGCAACAATATTCCTAATCAAGCATATCACAGATTCAACTTTGAAAACAATGTTGATAGATATATATAGATACAGTATACGGAGATGACAAAGACAAATCAAAGAGTCTGAGCCTATATTAGCTAGACTGGCAGTATCACAAATATGGTCCTCTTTTATATCGACGATCGACAATTCAATATGTGTTAAAGTATGGTATAAGTACACATTCTGGTCACATATTTCTCAAATTTGACGCGTAAAAATACGGAATATTTGGATAGGCACTATTTTATTAAATGGAATGACAAGATATGAGAATCAATATTGTGTGCGAGAATAGCTATATTTTCTTTGTATTCTACGATAAACACTAGGGTCCAGTATAGTTTATAATATCTAAAATAATAAGACTTGGGAAGTCCAACTTGCGTTAAGCTATTATTCAAAAAGTCTATCAAGTAAAACTCAAGAATTATCTGTTATTTCTATGTGTCGCTTCATGAAGTTACCTTCACATCAATTGTGACTATATCTAAATAGGAAAGCTAGGAAAGTTCCTGTAATTTATTAGAATCGAAACCAATTGTTGCAAGTACTGTACAAGAAGCAAATATTGTTCTTCTAGAATAGACACCATAACGGTAATATATTCTGAGCCAATACATCTAAATAGATAGACTCTATTTGCATTGTTACAATAGTTCATAGTATGTAAATGGAGACAATGTAATGTATTCTACATTATAGGTTGTGTGAAAATCATTTTTGAAACTCCTTGAGTGATTGTTTTGGACAACGGTCACCATTCAAAGGTAGAGGAACATCAGGCACAAGTTTGTATCCGTTGTCTGTATCTGTCTGTATAATTCGTATCTGTGTCCGTATCTGTCTGTATATTTCATATCTGTCGGTGTTCTTATGTATCTGTCCATATATATTTCATTGGTGGTACCTAGCTAGTCAGACACGAGAATCCAGTACCTGTTTTATACTGAATTAGCACAAAAAGAACTTCGATTGCTTCATATCTTGTTTTGATAAATGATTTCGTATTAGACGTTCATTTACTAAAAAGACACATCAATAACAATCAATTGTTGTAGCCATCATTTTTACCTACTGTAACTACTATGTCATCAATGGTGAAAATGCAGAACGTTGTAAATAGACATTTTAAAGAGCTCGACACAGAGTCCATTTCAACTTTACACATAGGCCACCTTTGAACTACAAGGCGAAGTCGCTGCGGCCTAAATTGGGTATGTCACAATGTGTTACCCTTGATTAGAATAACATGCAAAATCTTAAAGTATAATGGAAGAGAGAGAGAAACCTAGCGTAAAAACAAAGTTTCTATCTATGACGTTCGTTGAGTGATTTGTCAAAGTTGAGGTGACAGTGCGACAGTGTTGCCGCCCTAGTAGAATGGGGGCACAACGAAAAGTATATACCCAACAGATAGGACTATGGATAAATATTGTCCATAGCCAAAAGTAAATCATTTGTTTCCAACCTTAGCCATGAGTCCCCTCTCCTTTTATGTGAAATTCAAAATGTATCGATTTGCAATATCTGATACCAACTTTGTGGGTGGTCCGCTCCAAGGTCAAAACCATTGCCGTAAGACAAAAATGTTCGGCGCCACCACATGGGGATAACCGCACAGAAGTGAACCGCACACCGAGAATAACATACCGAGCAATCAGCCATGCAAATCAGCCTGGTCTGGAGGTATTTTTCATACAAAACACATGTATTTCAGCTACTAGATATGATAAAATACATAGAAATAGAATAGAGGACGAATGCCATTTGTCATAGAATGTGGATTATATAGCAAAGAGAAAAAATGATACACGATATAGATTTTTACGAACCGTGTTTCCATATTTCAAGTATTGTAGAAAAATTCATATTTCTAACGCAGCTACACAAATATTAAATCGCAAAACATATCTGTTTTTTTCACTGTAACTAAAAAGCAAGGAGAAGTTGATGTTATCTATCTTTAAGCAGTGTACCTCGTATGTATAAATTTGAACACCTTTTGCTGTGAACTCCACTTAAAACCTCACCTCACCTCACCTCACTTAAAACAGTGTGGCAAAAATATGCAATAAAGGTCCTCATTAATTATGATGTATATCCAAGACATTGTTAACTTCCTATTCTTGCAAAAATAAGAATGTTTAAGTTGAACGAAAAAAGTGAGTATTAGTAAAAGAGAGGTTGCAAAGACATTTCAACATTTGTAAAATTCGTGAGATAGAAGTTAAAATACTTTAGTCAGTTGTGAAATATTTCTAAAAAATATCAAGAAAAGGCCCATGTATTCTTGGTTACAACCTTAGAATTGATATCATTCAGGAATTATTGATACAAATGTACTGAAGGTTATAGAATGTTAACACTCTTCTAAAGTCTATTCTAAAGAATTGTATCACTCTTCAAATATCTATCCTATTGAATTGTAACACTCTTCCAAAACCCACCCTTTCCTTAAGTGTTCATGATACAATGGATATATCCTATCTGAGCAACGTAAGCGATATTAGTCAATCAAAATGTATTATATGTTCAATGCATTTAGACTGAAAATTTTTAGGGACGTCTTTGAAAGAAATTCGCAACAAGTCGGAGGTCACCATTGACGTCTCCTCTACACTGACGCAAACCGTTGTGCAACATTAGAGAATTTGAATTTCAAAAGCATTTTAGAAATTGCATATGATCCATGAGGTGAAAGGAATGGGTTTAAAACACAAGAGAGCACACAAAACTTACAAAATACATTTGTTTATCAATGAAATTCGTTAAAACCCGTATATTGTAGGTCGCCGGATGGTTGCAAATCAGTCACCGCCACATGCAGTGGAAAGCAATGGAGCCACCCGATATGATTTCACTCTTGAAATCTAAAATGCACAATGACTATCTTATCCTACGTTGGCAAATAACGTTTCAGAATTATCAAAAAGCTGGTTTTCATAAAGGCAAGGACGGTTGGAATCTCTAAATTTTCGTGCTTTGACTAGGACCTGTGCTCTTCGGTACTATATACGCTCGTACAACAGGATATTTTGCCATTGACATTAAAAACCAGAAACGACTATGTAAAATTTCCAATGCACTTAATGTAGAATAAAATACACACATATGTGGTATCAAGGCTTCAGTTTGTTTGCTTAACTTGTTTAGAACAATTTGTCTAATCAACAATTTCAATAACAACGACCCTACCCCGAACTTCAGGGAGGGGTTTATAAGATCTAGTAGGGAGTATGTATGTCTTACAAGTTCTAGACCAAAGTGATATCATGCAAGATTACCAGATGCTACGATAAGCTTCCTTGTTATTTCTTGTTCCTTTCAAAATATAAGATATCTAGACAAACATGTACAAACAGAATAGAAGGGAATTATATGTGTATGTGGTTCTTTCAAATGTTTCTTTGCATTGTGCCTTTGTCCTGACGTTGCTGTTACTGAAATAAACTCAACAGAAAATTTAAAAAGTTACAGAAAATTATCCCTGTAGATTGTATGTCTGCGTTGGTATCGTTGACATACTAAAAAGTTTATTTATTATGAAGTTTATCTTTTTGTCCTGTACAGTGGTATTTTGCAGTGTTATCCCTTTTCTTATTATTGCACATTCGAAGGTCGCCAAATTGAAGAACCAAAATTTCCCTTCATCATATGTCCGGTCCGTTATCATTTATGGTCAGCAGTAGGATAATATATCGTTGAATAGCTTGTTTATTTTTCTTTTAAATGGTACCTTATTTGGAGTAAACACAGCCTTATACGACAAGCATAGGTTCTTGGGTATGTCAAACAACTTTGCCTACCAATGTCAGGCAGTGTTGGTAGAGGATTCGGCATATTTGTTTTGCAACCCATTCACCCAACCAGCCATAATAGTTGACCCATGGACGAACAATCATTGGACAAAAGTAGAAAATAAAGCTTTCGGATAATGTATGCAAACAAAATGCAATTTGTGAAGTAACAACGAAGATATGATCTACAGAAATCGGTTTTCCATACTTTTTGTTGGGCTAAAATAGCTAATATAGTTAACGCAGTCTAGCTTGAGTTTGTTCTTAGCCAAACAAGTCACGATATGTTTTAAATAATAACAAAATGGTTCAAACGATCAGGTATTTCTGCAAATAACTTTTCATACGATATCATACACAAATGTATGAATCTCATATTGTATGCACCATGACAGTGAGAAGTATACTCACTCAATGCAACAGTTATGTCAGTATGTGCTTATAACTCATCATTAGCCGTCGAATGATATTTACACAAGGTTTAGAATTTTTCATGAAAAGCTTCTTTTACACCAAACACGCTAAGGGCACTCAATTTAATTTCGTGTTGTGATCTATATGTCTATGATACAATAATCCAACCTTAACACAAGTAAAACCTAGGTAGAACCTCTATACATCTCAGCGGTTTCAGATTAATAATGATAATAACAATGAAAGCTTTATTGTGCATACAAACTCTATCTGAATGAGTACAATTTTAAAGAATGCAAATCTAGTAATAAAGCACATATAGCGACTTCTAATATCAAAACATTCTAACGTGCTCCTATACATAGATTCGGCTTCTTTCCTCTCTTGGTCTTGTTGAATATATAAATCGCAGTGGTCAAAACGCATACTTTAATCTTATTGATCATTACCAGCAGAAATTTCTCTACAATATGAGCAAAAGAGTATTTCTATCGCCATTATATAAATACAACATACATACACATACTATGGCACTGCTTAACTAAGCTTCGTGAACTCATGCATCTCCACTAGGTAATCTGTATGCCCATACCAATTGCTAGTCTGGTCACAGTATAATAAAGTCTTGTGGAAAATAAAACAAAAAGGTGTTTCCTCATTAGTTGATATTGATATACAGCACAGATTTGATAAGGCTCACTTTCTTAGTTATTTACAAAGTTTTCATTATAATATATTATTTTATTATTTCAAAATAAATAACGATATTGGGCTTACGTATAGACTTATGTTTAAACAATGTCTAGTTAACTATCTTTTAAAGTTTGATTTTATGCTTAGTTTGTATTTTACTTTTATCCCTGTATAAATGGCGGTGAGGATTGTATTGCTTGCGTTTGGTCACCACTTTGTCTTGTCCGTTTAGTGGTGTTTTATGTTTTGTGAATAAGAATATTCATCTATATGCAGGCATGTTGAAATATGCTAAATTGAGTGGACTGTCTTCCTAATAAGTCTGTACCTGAGCCAGGATATAGTTTGAGCCTTATGGAAAAGTTTCGATAGTTGAAGCGTACGTACCAATCAATGTTTGAAGAAACGTCATGTGGTGGCTAAATAAGACTCAGTTTGTCTATTTCTTACAATCCACAAATAGGTATGGGCTAAAGGGAGCAAGTATAGCATTTTGTAGAATGACAATTTGTAACTCACTTTATATATCAACTTTCGACTTGCACCGAGTATATTTTGATTTCCCAAGTGTGATATAAAGAAATACAAAAAACAAAAGCTCATTCTGTTACCTATACTGGCAAATACATATATTTGAATTGTCTCCAAAGAGGTAAGGAAATGACGAAAATATAATCAACAGTACAGAAATACAACCACAAACACATCAGCTTTTATCTAAATGTAGGAGACCTGTTTCTTTCTTACATTTTCATGATATAGAACAAGACAAGCAAAATGCACAATGAGCAATTAAGCAAAACTCAATTGATTACATAAAGCAAAAGAAGTACAAATCGGGTACCGGTACTCGTATCTACCTAAAACACTGCCCATGCAATCGACATCACAATCGGTTACTAGGGGTGGGTACCGGTTCATCCAGTACAAAACCGTTTTTCTCCTTGGACCGGTAGGAGAAAAAAACGGAGAAAAAAATCGGTGTACCGAATTTTGGGACGGAGTAGAAAATGACCAGATTATATTGGCAGAGTGTACACATTTTAACACGTACTGGTTAACGAAAACAGCAATAGCTAAGTACAGTAGAAGTAAGAGGAAACATTGTAGAAATGACTGGTCACAGTCCAACTTACAGATTCCACACGAAGACAGCGTTTTAAACCGACAGAAGGAGTCGGATACTCCGCCAAGTAGTAGTTTGTAGAAAATTGGACAATTGTTTTGAGTATTGCCGTTTCACAAGTTTTCATAAACAATCAATCAGCTTCAGGTTCGGACCTGGACTTGATCCTCTGGACCTGAACTGTACCTGTACCTGATTTTCTGTACCGGTACCCACCCCTATCGACGGTACCGTTACTACTGACATCAACATTGTTATAACGTTATCTATTAGTTTAAAAGTTTCTACACTAGGGCTGGGTATCTGTACAGTGTACCGGTACAAAACCGGTTTTTCTTATTGGACCGGTCTAGAAAAACCGAACCTGAAAAAATTAGGTAGACCGGATGTTGGACCGATTAGAAAATTAACAGATTACTTTATCAGGCATCCACACGCTTTGGCGCTTGCAGGTGGACGAAAATAACCAGATTGCAGTAGAGTAGAGTTTATAGTAAGTTCTACCAAGTTTTACAGCCAATCGTACAGGTGCAGTTAGCGTTGTAGGATTTTAAAACGCCAGTGTAAGTCTAATACTCCACCAAACAGATTTCATTGTAGTGAAATGGACCATTGGTATGAGTCATGCTGAATCAGGTCCAGGTTCAGGTCCGGACCTGGACCTGAACCTTTGGACCTGAACCTTTGGACCTGAACCTTTGGACCTGAATTTTCTGTACCTGGACCTGGATTTTCTGTACCGGTACCCACCCCTACTCTACACGCTTTCTCAGTTGTGTGTGTATTTTCTTAATTTCTTAATTTAAATGTGCCACATTAATATTTGTGGAAGGATTGAGAAACTGTCGCTTTTACAAGATGCCAACCCCAGACCAGGAAACTGTACGGGTTGATCCACTACACCGGGAAGGTCACCGTCTCTCCTCGATAATAATTGTGCCTAATGATTTAGCCTAGGGGCATGAACATGCAATAGAAATATTACTATTGATAAGTGTGTGGGGTCTTTAATGTGCTTGATGTGTTTCTTTCCTCAAACAAAGGACCTCCGACTTTACATCCCAACGAGGGAATACATCCATAACTGAAGCTATGTAGGAGGCCAGGATTCCACAGTCCTAACGGTGCGTTCCTTTCCCGAGGACGGTATCACACAGCTACAGGAGTTTTATTATGCGTGTACTATAACTGTGCCTATGAGTTGATGTAGAGGAAGAAAGTTCAATATCTAGGTTTACAAACTTTCATGGACTCAGCTATCTGAATCTGGATCTGGAGAAGTACTGGACAACAAACCTTGTTGGTGTAAAACGCCCATGATATTGCTGGGTCTTCAGCTGTTAAGTATATAAGCGCACTTTAACATGAATCAAAATACTGTCTTCGCTTTTACTTTAAAATTCTGTAGTGACCATACTTTGATATTGCTTTTTAAATCCCAAACGAACGACAAAGAACTACCATCACGGTCGGACTACGAATCAGCTGCAACAAACTCCGCGTTGAATCGGGAAGGCACATCAGCACACCTCTGGAGTAAAGACTTTGTCAGCTTTGTGACTTGAATAGTTAGAAGACGAATACCATATCATTTTGGACAGTAGTTTATATACTAACGATAGAAATGTCTTTTTCAATCGAATTATAGTAACGTTTCTTCACTTTAGATCTTTATTTAGTATTGAAAAATGTATCTTCATTTAAGAGAGGAGAAGAAGCCGAACCAATGGGTTAGAGTAGTTTCAGTATGTTCTCTCAATGTCACCATGTTCTTTGTTACAACATTTGTATCTGTATGCCTGTACTTAGCCCGATAAGGCATGAATGTACTACAAAGGCTATTATTATCATCATCATCTTCACATAAACAAAATTCAACCTGAGTTACACCCTCCTTCCACTACAGCGGCGACTACACTGAGACCGAGGGGTTTGACACAATGCTCAACGAACTGCATTAATAAAAACAATTCTTCTTTCGAGCTTTGTCTGTTTTGTGGTCTTTTCAGTCATACTTTTGCGTTTTGTGCGATATTCCAATGATAAAATCAAGGTTTATACAAATATCATTTAAGTTGTAGCACGATCACCGTCTAGTGTAATGAGGAACGACAATTCACGTGTGTGTCTTATTTCTTACAGTGGAAATAGGACAAACTTTCAGGTCCGCGCATATACTGATCTCTGATCTTATTTCTTTCCATATTACACATTTGAGGTAGTTTTTGCTGTCATACCAAAGCTATATAAACAACGCAAACATTCGCAACGGTAACCGTTTGTCTTAGGAATGACTAAAGCAGCGACCACAATGGCATAATTTCAAAGTCTTTCATCATTCCAAATCAGTTGACACCATCTTCCAGTGTTGCAACAAATCTAGTTTTTAAAAATATTATGCTAAAGAAATCATGAAGTGTTAAGTACCCACAATGATAGAAATTACGTTATCATATAATGGACGTTGTCATATACATATCTTGACTAGGTTTGATTCTATACAAAGACCTCTTACAACTATTTAAGAAACAAAATTTAAGTTCTTACATATTGTCGTTAACTTTCAAACATCTACGATTGTAACTTACCAAAATACGCAAAAAGATACTGCTCATTGGTACGTTTTGTACGTATCCTGAAATTCTCACCTGTTGTGTCACACCTGTCCAGGACGACGGATGACGTCCTCTTATCTGTTGTCACACACCACACAGACAAAAGGATGGGACAATTAGCATGGAGAGCATCTACTATGTCATCTTGTTACTGTTGTTTTGTCAACACAGCATCAAATACTTGACGTTTTCAATACTAGATGATATTTCATTATGATTGAAAGTAATACTTAACTAAAAGCGTTCTTGTCATTCCTTCTTTTTTCACAATTTCCTACGATTGGTTCAAGTTATGTTGTAAAGCTTTTAGGTAAAAACTAAGCCAGATTTGGATATCTAAACTTGCTGTCGATAGACAAGGAAGAATTTGGCGTTTTTGTTTATGTCTATCTGTTTTACACGAACTCCGTGTTTAGATATAAAGATGTTGCATCTGTCTAGTGCAGCTGTTTTCCGTTTATTTTGGTTGGATGTTCATCAACAAGTGCGAAAGTGGTCCAACAGCGCTGGCAAGGGCGCAGACTGTACTCAAATTGTTTTATAAACAGAAAAGCACTTTAGAACATTTCTACATCCATCTCTTTTTGCTCCCTTGTGGCCTTTTTGACTGAGGAATCGAATATGTCTCGTGTCCTAAACGAGCCAATTGGAACAAACTAAGAATTACATTGCTTATACGGTAAAGCTGTATGCCGAATACCATCTTCCAGATAAAGATTGGCTACTTTATACTTTGAAGATAAGTAATTTAAAGGACGCGGCGTTATGAATACCTCTATATAGATTTGTTACCTAATCTACAGCAAACTTTCAACTATCTTTTACAAATTTTAATCGTTGTCTGAAGACATGGATTCTGAATTTTTCTAGATTTTCAGGACCTTTCCTATGTGCCCAATGGTAGCTCTCAGTATCTATAGATCCCAACGGTTTTACAGTTTTAAAGCAAAATATATGGAAGAAGATACGATCATTACTAATGTTAGTCTTAGAGGTATACATGCTTAATTGTACATTCACATAATGGGTACTATTTCAAACTTTCATATATTTTTACACATATGCAGATCATATGGAGAAATAAACGTTTTGCTACTCTCTTTCCTTAAACTCAAAACTATACTCATAGACTTCCAGCAAGTCTTATGTTTACAGAAAACTATAAGCTTTTCTATTCATCTATATTGGACGCGAATACGTTAAGATATTGTTAAATATAACATTATAACTCTTAAAATTGAATGATTGAAACTAAACTGATGTTTACTAGATTTAAAACTAGTTTGTCTTCAGAAATTCATACATAGCTTCACTGGTAAAAGACAGTATTTTTGAAAACGTCTAAAATGGTAGACGTTATCTAGATTTATGTGTTATTTCTAAAAACATTTTTGTGTATTGTGTACTTTAAAATCTAATCCTCATCAACGAATCCTTGCACATACCACTCTATGGTTATGAAATACAATTACTTCTTATATTACTTCTGAAATTGTTTCAATTTGACCGAATTGAACCTTTGACTTTGCCCGTGTTCTACGACAAAATTGAATCGCAATTGCCAACACAAAAATTGGACTTACATGTACCAAAATCTTCGACAGTTTGCAAGCAACCCTGGTCAAATCTTTGTTCGTGTTGGTACGAATTCAAGAACATCTATATAAAGTATACAAAGCTACCCACCGTGATCTAAACACAGTTTAGGTCATCGCCTTCAGAAAAAAGACGAATATTCTTGCTCACTGTACCAATAATTCAAAATAATGTAGACTGCGCAGTCTTCTCTAAATTCAAACTGGTGTTACTTTAAAAGGTTGCTTGGCCATGTTTATCTATTTCTTGAAAGGAATACCACTGTTCAGCAGAGAATTACTCATATGTGTTCTTAATTTAAATCAGCGTTCTTTCGATTAAGTTTAGATTGCCAGTTAATCATTTACGTTCAAAGGAATATCATTGGAAATCAGAGAATCATCTATATTCAAGGATTACTGTACCAATACAGCTGTGGAGCAAACGTCGTAACGGTCTCATGTTTTGTTTGGTGGATTTCTTCATATTTCAATTAGATTCAATGTATCACGGCAACGAAAATTTCAATACTTTCAATCAACATATATCTGTTCTAAACAATTTTGCTTCGATGTTAGCCTGTGTCGTTTTGCTTCACTTCACTCTTTTTTTCTCATTTCTGTTCAGTCGGTTAAGATACATATAGCGTCACTGAGAATTTCGGATTCGTTCATGTAAGTCCCTTTAGAAAAGTTGTGGTTTTGTCTGATATCGCTCAGTTCTAAAATCTTTACGTATAGTAATTATTCATGGGTCTCCTTGTAATTTTCATAATCTATTTAAATCTCTCTGTCTAGAGCTGTCTGTCTTTCCTTCGTTTCTCTTCCTTTCTCTCCATCCTTAATTTTGACATCTCAGGACATTCAACTATAGTTTCATTCCGATAGTAGCCTGCGACATTCTCTGCTCGGGTTTATTTGATATATTTCATTTCATTCCTTCTGATCGTTCCACCGCTTGCTGAAGCTAACGTATGGGAAGAAACTCATGTCTCATGTCTCTTAATATGTAAAATTCGTTCATGTTATAATTACAAAATCTAGTGTTTATAACAGTATATATTTTGTGAAAAAATTATTCCAGGGATCCTCTACATGTCATCTAGTGGAACATAATACAGTGAAATATATCAATCCCCGTTTCCCTCTTTCCTCCATCCCTCCCTAGAGCTACGTTTCTTTCTTTCGTCCTTCGGCTTCTCTTTCCATGTCTCATTCCCAGTCTTAATTCTGATGACGCTCTATTTACTAATATTTTCATTGCTGATCATTCGCTCATTTTGTTCTCTTCGTTCATTGATTTAGAACACCTCCATTTGCGTAGACCTTTGTGCTGCAATGTTACAAGTGCCGCTATGTAGGTATGTCTAGACCTTCGTTCGATTTAGATTCGTTCCGTGATTTCTTATTATAGCTAGAAACCATCAATTGTATACTTCGAATACATTCAGGCTGGAAAACTGGTTCTAGTATACAGTTTAAGTTACCAACGAATCATTTTAGCGACTCTCCTAGTACAACCTCTCTCTCTCTCTCTCTCTCTCTCTCTCTCTCTCTCTCTCTCTCTCTCTGTGTGTGTGTGTGTGTGTGTCTCTCTCTCCCTCTCTCCCTCTCTCCATCTAAACTCATCTTTCTAGCTTCTATCCCCCTCAATCTCTCTTTCTCACTTCTGGTGTTCTTTCCCAGCCAGAATTCTAATTGCCCTCGTGTCGCAGGTGTCTGCACTATTTCTTCGTTCTCCTCTTTTTGCTGGAGAGCATGTTAATCGCATTTCAGTAGTGTTAATTGTTGTAAGCGCCACTCTTTCTGAACGTAATGTTATTCAATTCAGTTCTTCCGTTCATTTGAATTGGTCAATATTTTCTCCAGGGTGACTCTACGGGTCTAACTGGTAATAACGTTTACTCTACTGCGCCATTTAGTATGACAAACGACGGCCATAGTCAACTGTAAAAAGGGAAAAACTATTGGATATTCTGGTCACGACTTCAAAACTTTAAAAATGACTCACTGATGATGAAATACATGGACCTGCGTCGGTGAACGAACTCAGTATTTTATTATATCATACTATATCATTCAACAGGCACACCCATAAGGACATAAATAGTCATATACCATTGGGCAGATAATCTGCTACCAGACATGTTCAAAGATGTTGCCGAATTGATATATACACGCTAAGACAGTCATATGCCCAGGACTGAAAATAAATGGTTACAAAAGCTGTAGTTCAAACATCTGATGTAATAAACTATTACTTTAAGTAATCTTAACTAACCGTTACCAAACGTTATCAAATTTCTCCGGGAAAAAATCGACCGACACTCGTAAGATTTGACACAGGTTGCCAAAGTGAAAACAGACGGCTTTCCGTTTTATTTTCTGCCAACTGCGCATGTGCAGAAACGTTGAAATAACATTTGACCTTCTCCGGTGTCGGCATAAGAGGAAAAACAAGTTTTATGTGAAATGATTGGTATTACAGGTGGCGAGCGGGGAGGGGAGTTACGGAGGAACGTAAAATTACATTTGGTGATTTCCTACTAGACAACGATCGCGGTGCAACCTGCGACCTCAATTGGATTTGTGTAACCTTCACTTTCACACTGGGTACGAGTATATCATACAAAACTTAAGTGTGACTGAGAAGACACAAAACATACGTGTTAAGTGTAAACATATTTTTTTTTCGTTTCTTTTCTATACAATTCGTTGATTGATATGTCAAATTCTAGGTCGCAGCGAGAGTGCGGCGAGAGCGCCGTCCTAGTGGAAAGAACGTAAAATTACATTTGGTGATTTCCTACAAGACAACGAGCCTGATGCGATCTCGCTGCGACCTCAATTTGATTTGTGTAACCCTTTACTTTATCATTGGAAAATCATAGAAAATGTTAAAGTATGATCTTACAGACTACAAGATATATAAATCTTACAATGATTTATTTTCTATCGATGAAATTCGTAGCCCTTGACTTCATCATTGGAATATCATTCAAAATGTAAATGTATGATTTAAAAGACTACAAATACACAAAGCTTAGAAAGATTTCTTTTTATCGATGAAATTCGTTGAGCTCTCTGACAAATCGTTCGGTCGTATGGCAGTCTTATCGACGTTGCCGTCAAAGTGGGGTAGGGGTGTCAGATAAGGCCCCCTTTATTTCCACTAGACGGAGACGGCGATCGGGCTGTGCTCTCGCTGCGACCTAGATAGGAGTATGTGTAACCTTCACTTTACACTGGATATATCACATAAAACGTAAAGGTGTGACTGAGAGGACAACAAAACACACAAAGTAGAAAAAGATTTGTTTCTTTTCTATACAATTCGTTGAGCGATATGTCAAAATTTAGGCCGCAGAGAGAGCGTTCGGTCGTATACGTATGACAGTCGCAAGTCTTGAATTTATCATTCGAAAATCATACAAAATATAAAGTATGATTTAAAAGACTACAAAACACACAAAGCTTTAAAAGATTTATTTTTTATCGATGAAATTCGTTGAGCTCTCTATCAAACGTTCGGTCGCAGGACGGTGGTAGCAAGGTTGCCGGCAATTGAAGTGGGATGGAGGTGTAAGAGAATTACGCAAGACATTTGCTGATTCCCCACAAGACCGTGGGAACGAAAATTGCATTTCAGTTTGCAAATTTGGGATGTGATGCCAGATGCCAAAGTATAATTCAAAAGAGAGCAAAGACACGGAATTTAAAGGAAATCATTCTTCATCGATGGTATTTTTTATCGATATGTCATATATTTCTTCACAAAGCTGTAGCAGCGAGATCGACACCCTGATGGAGATATTACGGAAGATCATAGAATTATATTTGCTGATTTCCCAATAGAGAAGGGTCGCTGAGTAACTGCATTTGTGCGACCCTTATTTTAAAAATGCTAGTATACATAATTGGCATATAACACAAGATACAAAAGTACGAATTAAAAGACAGCAAACCACAGAAAACTTGTAAAAATATTCGTCCTTTGAATATGAAATTTGTTGAGTAATCTGTAAATCTTTGATCTCTCTTCTGTCGTTCAATGTCCAAAGGGTGTATTAGCACTTACAGTGATCGTAACAAAGGTCGCTTATTCGCAAACCGATTCGCACATTCTAAGTGGTCAACCGTCACTCGGTCGATATTTGGCTGTCCATTTTAAACCGAGAAAAAGTCGATTGTTGAATATTTTGAACATGTTATTAGCTACGTATTTTTTACTATTCAAAGCATATATAGCCACGTAGAGTATTCCACTTTACGAAAAGTACCCCGTTATGCACAGAGAAATAGACCTTGTCAAACCTTGTCAGAGTTTTGGTAGGTACGTGAAGTTGCACCGTTATATTTTTTATATATGTGATGGCAGGTACCAATGCACAGTGTTTTTTGTGTGTGTGTGTGTGTGTTTTGTTTTTTTTTTGTATTTCTTACAAAATATAAAGCATTTTAACAATGTATTCTATATAGGTCTTATAGACATTTGTACTTTTCCTGAATTCTTGCGCATTTATATATTAAATCACACTATCTTAAAAAACGAAGTGATTTCTAAAAGTACAACAACTACTACGCTGCAAGCATCAAGATAATACAGAAACAAATCGACGTGAACGTCTTGTCCATTATTTCGTTAATTATCAACACAATATACAAGAAAAAGAGCCTCTATGACTGAAATTCCTATATCTAACATATCTTTGTTCATCATAGTATCTAGTACTTGATTATGTCTGAGTTTTCGTTTATTTGTTACAGTCTAGTTCTCTCTGCAAGTACGATTCCCATTGAACGTAACGGTACTACGCTCGTACAAGCAAATGTGACATGCCGGTGAACTCCGTCTGTTACAAAATTCTTTCCTCTGATCGCGACATACTTCAAATCATTAAAACCTTCATCATTAATGAATAGTATTAGCACTGAAATGATGATACACATAATCTAAGGCGATTATTTTTGACGCCGGAATGAGAAAACGCTGTTATTTTTCCACACGTCCCCAAGCACCACAGTATATTTAGTCTAGTATGTTGAAATTTCACTGCTTTTGTAGAATCGCTCACTTCGGGAAATCTTCAAATTTATCATATCATATATTTTATATATGTATGTTATTTTGTCATTTGAAGTATCAAAAATGATATTATAGACAAAGAAGGTGAAATTATAAGAACAGACACAACCTTAGTGAATAACAGTACATATTATACAAATAAATTTACCAGAACAAAGAGACATATTTAACCAGGAATAGTACAAAATGTTACACAAACGAAATAGTCTGCTCCTATTCAATATTGTTCTACCTTTTGTTACCATTAGGTTAAGAATTGTATAAAGGGTAAGCAAATAAAGAAATAGCAATCATGAATTTCAAAAGTACAGTTTTCTGTATCCAGTTAGGTATTTCTCCTCACTTGCTATGTAGAGTAATGAATGAAATCAGTTTTAATAAACTTTTTTCATAAAAATACAGTATGTTGTTATTGTTTTTTTGCTATCCAACTTCTATATTTCCAATATCTTATGTCTAGTCGATATAGAAATGTTGTATTTCAATATTAAGGTTAACATCGTCTTTTTCTTGTACATCCAAAACGGATCTGCGATGTGGTCAAAGAGGAGAAGTAGAAGCTGGAGTTAATTAGAAAGATTAAGTTAGATTGGAATCATCTGTGTGATAATTTTAAGCGCAATCAGTTCAGAAAGTCAATGATGATTTTCTGACATGGTCTTCGAAAATCCTTGTACAAATACTTCTGTGGTAAAGAGTATACTCTGCCGCTTTCTTCCTTGGTATGTATACTTTTCACCTAAAGTTCGAAAACATGTACATGATTTTGTTAAACGAACTGTCTATTGATCATGTATAAACAGTATGCCATTTTATATCATTAGAAAACTTACTTATTTCATTTAAAAATAATGATATCCCCTTTGCTGTGATCGTACATTCGTGGGTTAGTACGTATGCCAGGGCTACTGATGTGAGTAGGTCGGGAAAAATTCTCACCCAAGCCACAATACCCATAGATGTCGTTAAAACGGAGTTTCAAGTAAGTTTTTTTAATGCCATCAAGAATTGTAGGTAGATGATTAACGACGAATGAAAACATCTATTTCAACTGCTGAAATGCGAAAGACATGAACCGATCTAAAATCATTAGAGTTCAGATAAAATGAGAACGACCTGCACTTTTGGACGCACACAAGTTTAGATGTCCAGTTATTCTAAAAACCGAAATCGACGTATCTTTCCTTAATTAACATTGCATTTTTTTCAGTCCACACCTAGATAAACCACGTGTGTAAGGTTGTTCTATGCTATTGAATAACCTTGTTGAGAATATTTGGTCAGAATTCGTTAAAAGTTCGATTTCAGCAACCTGTACAGATAGGGAAAATATCTTATATGGATACACACCAAACTGTGTAATCCTTGATGAAAATGGGGCACAAATTCGCTAAAATTCACAATGTCCGTATCAACTTGGAACTTCCTCCGCACTTTCTTCAGGATTTTCATACCGGTTTCTGACATTAAGATATTTAAGACATGCCTTCAGTTCTATATCTTACAAATCATCGTGCTCTTAATCTTCTTCACTTAATTCTATCATCATGCCTATGCGGTCATTCAATGCAAATATATGGCCAGAAGTTGCATATGTGCTGACTATGAAATAACTACATATAGTTATGTTTTCGCAGTACATGCATTTTCAATGTCATTTAAGATTTTTATTTGATTTTTTTTTTTATGTTTGTCACTGCGTTTCATGCATTAATTAAAACGAATTTTCTGTATATTTATACTCCAGTGGAAAGCCGTATCATCTATTAGTCCATCTACCTACTGATGGGTGCCTCATTTTGATTTCTGCTATTTTCAGTCAAACTTCTTTTAAACAATATGTTCAGTAACATTGAGATATCATTCATTTCATTTTATTTCACCAGGGCAGACATACTCTGTTTGTTGCCCTGTTTGAAAAGAATTCGTTTCTATGATATTGTATAGTTAACGTTTGTGGCAGATACCACCTTTCGCCCTGATACTATAATGATATATCTTCCCACAGTGCGTTCCATTGTCAACATGTAGCATTCCTTTGTATGCGGCGTTCGTTGACACGTTTCAACGGACAATTTCAAAGACAGCCATGAAAAAATGAGATGAAGATTACAGCAGATGTCTCTCAATATACCATGAATATGAATCTATCGATTTTTCGGAAAACGTGCGATGAATAATTTGCTGATGCCAAAAAGAAATGGACAGAATTGAAGACTTAAGACTACAGACGGCAATTTTCTTTGATTTTAGGTCCTAGGTTAGTTTTAAAGCCCTGCAAAACTTGTATCCAGAAACGCAACTTAGAATAAAAAAGATATAGCGTTTTTTTAATGATTGCCCAGAGCCAAAAAGAGATGCTCACTTAAAACCCCTCATTCCACCTGACGGCGTTCGGGCCGCGACCTCTCTGCGACCTAAACTGTATTTGTGTAACTGTTGGTTATAAACCAATATATTCAATATATCCCTAGCTATTTCAGACTTTATCATTGAAATATGATGCAAAATGTAAAAGTATGACTGAAAGGCAAGAAAGACACAGTGTAAAGAGATTCGTTTTGTATCTGCGATACTCGTCGAGCGCTCTGTCAAATCGCTCGTTCGCAGCGCGGGCGCAAAGAGGTCGCAGAGAGGTCGCCGGCGAGCGCGATGCGCTCTCACTGCGATCTAAATAGGATATGTGCAACCTTTGATTTCATCCCGGTCATATTATACAGCATATAAAGTGTAACTGAGAGGATCACAAATACAGAGTGTAAAATATTTCGTTTCTTTTCTATACAATTCGTTGAGCGATCTGTAAAATTTTAGGTCGCAGAGAGAGCGCGGCGAGAGCGCCGTCCTAGTGGAAAAGGGGTATGGTTGCCAATTAATTTACTACATACAGAACATGTAGAAGATCGGTAGAAAAATGAAACGTTACCAAGAATAGTATCAATTCTATTCCGATATTTATATGTAAATAAAAATGATTTTAGTCCTTTGGAGTTACCTTGATACAGTGAAAACTTTCTCTAGTCTTTCAAATTGCTAGTTGCTGTTATTGTTTTGTTTTTTTGCTTCCTAATTTTCCATATTAAAATTCCATATTGGGATGAAACGGCATGAGAATAGAAAAAAAATAAGGAAAATCTTGTTCTCTTTGGAGCTAAAATGTAAAAGTCTGGCTGGAAGACAGCACAACACACGAAGCGTTAAAAGATTCGTTTTGTTTCTATACAATTCGTTGAGCAATTTTTCGATTTCTAGGTCACAGAGAGCGTGGTGAGAGCGCCGTCCTATTGCAAAGGGGGCATCATTATCACTCTGAACGGATTTCTGACGTAAAATTTGGATGTTAAATATCATCGAAATATCAATTACAGCCAAGTACTATATATCAAAAACACCAAAATTCTTGGACTTGAATTCGTATGGCTGTCTTTTCTTCCATATTTTGATGACAGTTAACGAAATAGCGGGCAGACTAAAACGCAAAATGTGTCATCATACTTATGATGCAGTCAGGTAAAGTGACATGGTGAAGTAAGATTACATTATCATTATTAATAATCGAATAATCGATTATTTGCAAATGGACGCCCGAGGCTAATAACATGTCGCACAGCGTAATGATAATAAGTACATTAAAATATAGAAACAGATGACTAAGGTAAAGTAAGATACCAAAATCTAGCTATAGAGCAACCTCTTCTTTTGAGACAGTGGAAGACGACTTTACAACCGTCTTCGATGATATGTGGGTTTCTTGATTTTAATATCATATTGTTCAGTCTTCTACGGCAATGGTTTGTAAGTAAGAATTCGTTTTGGACGCTTATAATTACTAGACACACATTGCTTTTAGTTGACGTACGCGTGAAGAAGTATATTGACAAACGAGTGTCAGTATTTCAATTTGGCGTCAGAGATATTAGTCCAACATTATGTGCATCAATAAAAACCTCAGCATCATATCAATGCTAACGTTATGAAATGTAATTAGGGATGGTTTGAAGTATGATACATAACAGGAAGGATTGGAGTTCTGTAATAGAACGGATTGAACAAAATTGCCCATGGTACCGTTATGTTGTAGTACAATATGCTAAACTTTCTTCCAACACAAAAGTACACACGGATCAAATTTTCAACCACCACTGCTGCTTTTTTCTGAGCATCATCAGTATTGATGCCGAAGAAAGCGACAGTGGTGGTTGAAAATTTGATCCGTGTGTACTTTTGTGTTGGAAGAAAGTTTAACATTGTACTTTCATAACTACTCGTACCAACACAGATGCATTCCATGGTACCGTTATGTTCACTTGAAAAGTGTTTTCAAGATCAACGAAAAAACAACCACTGTTAAAAACTAGATACTATGATCAATCAAAACATTTTGAAAATACAAATTTGATTCATAGTTATATCTTTTCTTCCATATTGTGATGACGGGTAACGAAATAATGGACGAAATATATCGGGTGGTTGGTTCTGTACAGGCCTTGGTACGAGTTTGATTAAAATGCGCTAATCGTAACCGTGTGCTTTGAAACTATAACATCATAGAAATTATCTATTCACTGGAATGAAATAATACAATATTTAGATAGACGCATACCGTACCGGTATGGACAATAGTTCATGTCTGAAATACCAGCAAGATTGGGTTTTGTACGAAATGCAAGCTAAAACTGAGTGCGAACTAAAGGACATCACACAACTGTATCAAACAAAAGCTACAAAATTTCGCGGAATCAAACGAAACATCTTCAATTCCGTATTTCAAATGATTACGCTTTAAGTAGTCCTATTTTTGCCGTTAACAGGTCACGCAGAAGCAATCGGAAATGATATTTTTGGTTGTTTATCGATGTTAAGGTCAGTGGAGTACGCCATTTTGTATAGGTGCATGTGGGATATATAAGTGATTCCGCATGCAACGAATTTTGAGCTTTTCTGTCTTTTTGCTAAAAATATAACACTACCCATCGAACGATCTGAAACATTTATTTGTCCTATTAAAAACACCATTATTCTATCTCTTCTCATTTTTATAATTTCGTTCCGACTTAAGTCTTCTGTAGATAATTTCCACACACAACTGCTGTTCCCCTGGAACTCACCTTTAATATTCTAACGAAATAAACTCAAGGAATCAAGAGAAAGATACAATATTGTAGTTCAGAACCCCTATGTTATTTGCTTTACATATGGTAAAATTTTGCGACATTATACTGTCATTACGTATATATGGTATACGGTATACTATAGTACTGTTATCTGTAAGGCTTTGTGATCGAGGTTTAGGCGCACAATTTTGTATCTTCCTGCTTGCTCTGATAAAAACAAAACGATGAAAAAAAAACCTTTCCTGGACATAGTTTTCCTTCCTTAATTTCTGTCCTTCCCTTTTTATCTAGGATTATTCGGTATCATTTTATTAAGAAAATTTTGTCGCGGGTTCTGTGGAAGTTATAGCAGTTATGAACCGAACTGCACGTTGTCGTTGTCCGATAGGGGGCGCGACGCACAGAAAAACGAAAAACAGCCTCAATGTGTGTAGCTGCCCCTATTCCACTATGCGGCGGTCGGACTCCGACTAAGATTGGATTTGTATAACCCTTGATATCATAACTGAAAGATAATTTTGACAGAAATAGAATCAAAAGTATGACTGAAAATACAACAGAACACAAAAAAAAAACATATTTTAAAAGCTATGAAATCCGTTGGGCGCTCGCTTGACAATTCTTTTAACAAATCGACGCCCGACTAGAGTGGGGTGTAAACGAAAAAGCCTATATTTCAGGAGTAGATAGAAACATCGCCATTTTTGTAATTTGAATTTGCCATATCAATTTTTTCTTCCTGTAGGGTTTTCAAGATAATACATAATCAACATTTTAAGCAAAATTTGAAAAGAGTTTCAGTTACAAAATTATGTGTGGAATGACGCTTATCTGTAGATCTATAAAACAATTTAGTCAGCATTTCTTCAAATGTTTTTCAGCTGGATTGTTTCCTTTTATCATCAACAGGATTAGATTGAAATTGTTTTTCTTCCTTTGGAAAATTTTCATCGGAATTCTTTTTTGTCTGGCGATGGCGCCAGTTCGTTCCGAGCTTGCACCTCCTCGTAAAATTTTGTTTAGTTTCATTTGTGTCATTTGATAGCCCTCGTCTGACCCGAGGCGTCTCCGAGAGGGTTTCTGTTTTTAAAGTTTCAATGAAGCAAATTAGGTCTGCATGTTTTCGTCTGATGCTATGCTTATCCGAGTTTAACGAGCGTCTAGCTTTTTGGGTGGCATTGGACATTATCGCAAACAGGGAGGGATATTTTTTCTCGTGTGGAACAGGGAGAATACGGCACCAGCGGGACAGATTCCCATACATTGTACCTGTTACAATTGCCACGCAATAAAGGTCTTATTCTGATGTCTCACTGAATAGGCGTCGCTACGTTCGAGCTATTAGACAGAGCTAAAAAACGAAACGAAGAAACGAATCTTTTTTACACTTAAGTGTTTCATTGTCTTTTTAGTCATACTTGCACGTTTGCATGGTATTTCCATTATAAAGTAAATGGTAACACCAAGTACAATTTCGGACCCTGCTATGCCACCAACGTACCATATCTTTAGGGAGTATCCGCAATTATTTCGTTTGAAGAGAATACACACTTTCGTTGGCAAGATGAGGGAAAATACAACTAATTTGCAAAGGTTGCGAAAAGCTTATTTGGACAAGCTTTCTTCTTTCTTCGTTCTGTTGTTTGTGCCGTTTTCGCCATAACTGAGCAAATATGTATATATAGTATATATGCATATATAGTGAGACACAGAGAGAGAGAGATTATAAGGAAGAGAGAGAGAGAGAGACGGCCGTTGAAGGGCAGGGGAGGCAACTTCGTGCGTGATGCAAACACGTGACGCACGTAGGAGAATTTAGCGTTTGAACAGGAATATGGACAACCACGAGAGCAAATATTCGGGACGCTGCTGTTTCATTCCAAGGCAAGCAACAGTGACCACAATAGAGAAAAAGAGATTATTTGGAGAGCAATAAAGGTATATTATACAAATGTATGATCTATATCAACAATAATGTACTAGATGAGACTGGCGCATGGCATACAGGTATCGGGGTACTTAAGCGACCCCAACGCCGCCCAGGGTCAAAAATTGTTAGATAAACTTCATGAATGTGTTGATCACAGATCAGTCTTGCATTGGGATTGTTGTTTTCAGGAGACGATACTATATAGTATATTGCGAAAATGTTAACGCATCGCGATTCTATCATCAGTGACGACACACCAATGCCATGCAATGCAGCAAATTCTCGCAAGGAGACGCTGTGACATCACAACCTGCTCCATGAATTACTTGAACATTGGCCAGAATGCGCATGCTGGACAATATTGCGCAAGTCCTGAGCATGACTTGATAGTACAGTGTGATGTAAATATGTCGTGAGATAATTTCTGGTGGCGCATTGACGCCTCCAGGCGGTATAGCAGGGAATTACACTAATCACTCGGGGATACTACATGTATCAATAAAATCTGGCGGTCGTGAATTGGTGATACCTGGCGAGTTTATCCAATCAGGTTATACATTTTGCTGATTGAACGCGCTATTTTTGCTTTTTCGTTTCATTTTGATTTTATTTTAAAAGATCCCAGTTTCGACAATATCAACATTCAAAAATGAAAAAAAACTACTTCAAAACAAATCCACCTATTTCTTCAAACCTTACGTTTTACCCCAATATAAAGCGATAGATTGGTAAGGTTTATTTCAATACGAAAAAGCATGAGGTCACCTCCGATATTCTAGGGCCTAAAGATTGAAATGCCACGTCACAAAGGATTCACCCCTTGTTCCAATATGGGTCAGTCCAACAAAGGCGAAAACAGGGTCATCTCAGGTCAATCATAGGACGAAACATGGCAAAAGTCACAAATTCGGGCCAGAATTGAACAATACACATTCTGCGACAACCCCTACAAGCAGAAAATACACCTTTCTGAGCATGTTATGCCCAAGACAAAAATTCCGATAGCCACTGAAGCACCCCACTGTCGTCGGATTGTTGAAAGGTCACCCGAATCTAAGGTCACCCGGTTTTTAAGACCACCCGAATCTTAAGGTCAACCGAATGTATGTATGTAAAATCGACAAAGGATTGCGCAGATTTTGCCCATGAAATTCCACCCTGTTAAATTATATATCTATATGTCTATCATATTAATTCGGCTTTGTGACCTGCGAACGTCGCCCCATCCTTACAAAAATCGCTGGGGATAACACCGGGCGCGATGATTAAGACAACAATGAGCTAACTAATAACAATGAGGGTACAAAACTCGTCATCCGACGGATTTTTGTGTTGTGTGGCAAGGGCTGTATGCACACTGCTGGTCTAATACGCATGCGCAAGTCAATTAAAGACTCCTTCTCTTTCTGAACCTCCAGCTTGGCGTAGTGAGTTTCCACGTCCTTGTAATATCTAGGGAGTCAAGAAGTCCATCACACACACAAGAGGATCGTGGCTTCTTGGAAGATACGACTTTCAAAGAGTTTCTTGACCAGGATTTTACGTCCGCAGACGACACAGTACAACATATCTACGAGAACGTCAATCAATCGACTAGATGAGACATTAATTGGGCAGGATATTTAAAGTCTGCTCACAGGACGCGTTCCTTACAGAAAAGGTACTTAGGGAGTCTTACGGTACCCGGGTGAAAACTACGGGAGCTAAGGAAATCGCGACGAACCGGACAAAGTGGAGAGAGTTGAAGAAAGACTGGTTGCAGTTGCAGGGTGCCCAGACCACCGCAGCAGCAGCAGAACACAGTGGACTACTTCTACTTTAATAGGGTGATGGCTTATTACGGAAGAAGTGACTCAAACGCTAGATATCCGCAGAATGAGTGTTTATTCTCGGCAGGACATGGCCAGAAACAGGGCAGGCCTCAAGGTAAGTAAGCTCTATGATGGACATCAGAGAAAGATGTGTGGTTAGGGACATCGAATGGCTGCACAAGTACGTACTAGATGAAAGGCCATAGACTCTTGGCAGCCTTATCGGAGAGCAACTCGTACAAGGGGAATTAAAACCATTTTAAGCAACATGATTGACATAGCTAAGAGGATTGCCTAGTTAGAAATCCTACATCGTTTTCAGGGGGGGGGGGGACGTAGCTCATTCATATAAGGCGGGTTTGGTTTGAATTCTGGGTAGACAACTTGCGTGAGATGTTGTTTTTAAAAACGTAGTTACGAAAACCCATAGTATAAAAGGTGTCCATTGGTACAAATTAAGGTCCACAGAAGATAAAGTGTTCCGTCTTGAGCTAAAATTGCTGATATTGCGTCAAAACAACAAGGGTGGTATGGCCAGTGGTGGAGAAAAGTACGCAGTGAGGTGATTATTTACAAATAACGTTTTCGTTAGGTTGAAGGGCGTTTTTAGAATGTTAGAGACCTATGGCTATGCTGTCCTGTCCGACGGGTTGAGAACGAATAAGTGGAAAAATACCATAATTACACTAACAGTAGACCGCAGCACTTCAAACAATGTACTGTAGACCTCCGACGCGACCTGCGACCACTGATTTCTTCTCTTCTACAAAACCTTAAGCTTTATCTTCTTGACGTTTTACTGTACATTAAGTCGCTTTGCTGAAACGGCATGTTTTGTAACTCTGATTCAAAATTCAACTTTTTTACTTTTTGGACGGGACTACTTTTGACAACGACACACCATAAGGTGTGCTCTGCTCAAGAGTTCATATCAGGACAAATGTCAGCCAATTATCAATGGTGTCACTGAGCAAACGTCGTCACCAAAAATGGCACTCCGTGTTGCTGTAATCGGCGCGGGCCCGGCCGGCCTGTGCGCGGCGCGCTACCTGTCGGCCGAACCTGACCGCTACGTGCCGACCGTGTACGAGCAGACAGCGGCGGTGGGCGGGACCTTTGTGTACACGGAACGGACGGGGACGGACGAGCACGGGCTTCCCCTGCGATCCAACATGTACAAAAACCTGAGGTGCAACAAGCTGTCACAGCTATTTTCGTAACTTCTTAGTAACCTGTACTTGATGATGGACGTCCATAGCTGTAATCTAAAAAGAATCCACTTTTCAAAGTCAACGGTATCATACATGTACCGAATTTATATCAATGGAAATGTTTTATTGCAAATTCATGCCCATGGGGCTAATTGCAAGAGAAGAAAGACTAAATACATGAAATGGATGAATGCGGTCTAAGTACTAGTACGCGGTGGTAAACTAAATTCTAATATACAAATTTCAAGTGGACGAGTGTACATACGATACAGAATAGGGTACTAAATCTACGTAACTATTACGGTGGTTGACTTCTTCTTTGAAGACAGTTGAAAATGACTATGTCGCACGTCTGCGTTTCGAAACAGGGTTCATTCCATGACATGTCATGAAGGGACTTCAGTTCAGAGCGCGGTTGGGAACTTTCACACTTTGCACATATACATGTAATGCCTAATGCCACGGATACAGATTACTTTGCGAAAATATTGTGCGCCATAATTGGTCTTTACATAACTGACGTGACGTGACCGAGTGCAATGGCCGAGTGGGCGTTCACCTTTCATTCGGTAGGTCGTGTGTTCGATCCAAGGCCGAGTCATACCAAAGACTTAAAAAGTGGCACATACTGCCTTCTCTGCTTAGCATTCTGGAAAGAGAAATAGAAGTTGATGAACACACGACACTACTGGACTTACCCCCTGCTGTAGTGATTGCACAAAGTTGTGTGGCCCAGGGCTACTGAAACGGAGATGGGCGCCTCGTGACAAATTACTGACTATTAATTAAATTCCCATTTTACTACTGCGGCGATGGCGATGTGACGGCTGCTCGACCTAAAATTAGCCAGAACGCTGAAAGCGCTCAAGAATCGATCAATGATCGCCATCACGACAGAGACTAGTTTTAAACAGGTTCAAACACAGTTGCGAGAGAGAGGGAGGAGCGTTCTGATCGGTACAAAATGATTTTATTTGTTTTCTCCAAAAGGACAAATGTTCCCAAGGAGGCGATGACCTTCCCAGACTTTCCACACGACAGCAGCCTGCCATCGTTCCTACCACACAGGGAGGTACTTCGGTACCTGGAGAACTATGCAGAGAACTTCGGACTTCACAATCATATTAAGGTACCGTGTGACTTGCTTGATGGATTTCGCCTAAAGAATTGGTCATTATCAAACCGATATATAAAAGTGCAGGGCGGAGACCTGCCCACAGGAAAATACACTTAAATAAGACTTCAGCAAAGCACTTACTCTGATTTCAATCCTAAAAGTTATTCTCCACCAGAAAGTCACAATGGTCATCTTTATAAACATTCGAATAAAACAGGTTGTCAACTGGCTGAAACTCCGAGAAATGCTCACCCTATACCTTTGTCCCCAATTTTCTCCTGATTCCAAACCCAAAAACTCAAATCCGTCATGAAGTTTAAAAACTAAACATACTTTGACCAAAATGGCAAAGCTTAGAACCTACCTGTTCCTTCTAACCCAAAAGTCTCCAGATTGGGTCAGAATTGCCAAGGTAAGGAGGTAACAAAGATTTTAGGCGGCACCAAAATCAGGTTGAGCCCTCTACTGCGCAACTTGGATATGTGACATCTATCCTGCTGCAGATATTTGATGGGAAAATTGAGAAAATATTGTGAGGAAAGCTTTCTTGCGAACCAACGAGTAAAAACAGCTTCGATCCTTTCTCTGTTTCCCAGTTTCTGAACAGGGTTGATGTCGTGAAACCTGTCCACGTCCATGGCACCATGAAATGGCAGGTCACGACATCCAAGGTCACGGCTAAGGAAAGCCCTACAACGGAACAGTTTGATGCAGTCATGGTGTGTAATGGCGGGTACGTAGTCCAAAGCGAAGCAAATACACGTAAAGATGCAAACCCCCATTCTTATGTTATGTGTAGCCTCCATAGCAGGCTCTCTGGGGCCTTTTTCGGGTCATGATACACCCTATGGGCCATTGGATCAGCAACGGCCGGCAATCAGAGACCCAGTACAAAAAGAAATGGCCAGCAAAAGTGCATTATGAGCCGAAAAAGGCCCCAAAGAGCATGTTATGAAGACTAGCGGTTATGTGGCACTTTTTGTATGGTTAGCCAATTACGCCCAGCCTGCTTGTCATCCTATTTGGTTTACCAGACTCCCATACGGTCAGACGTTTCAGATAACACCCGATGTCTCTCATCAGTGACACTGAAATGTCTGACCGTTTCCAAAAGCATATTTAGTTGCTTGAGTAACTGCTTTTTGGCGTATCTTATTACCTGAATGTTTAATCTTTATCGATGACGTAATTGTAGCAGCCTCTATAGACAAAAAACAATCTGTTTTTCACTTCTACTGCATGCAGGAGATATTCCGTCCCGTTTACTCCGGTCATCCCCGGTACAGACCAGTTCCAGGGCAGGACCATGCACAGCCATGACTTCCGAGTACCAGAACCGTACACTGGGAAAAACGTCGTCATCATGGGGGCTTCCACTTCAGGGATAGACCTATGTGTTGAGCTGTCTCGGGTCGCCGAACGTGTCGTCATCAGTCATTCTAACCCACCTATCATGAAAATAAACAAGCTACCTCCTAACGTTACACAAGCCCCTAGAGTAGAAAGTATCGTGGGCCCGAACACAGTCAGGTTTCAGGACGGACAAGAGTTCCTCGCAGACAATATCGTCTACTGTACAGGTTACAGCCTCAGCTTCCCATTCCTTACACCCGAATGTGGCATCACTATCAACGATGGCAGGGCTTACCCACTGTACAAGCATATCACTAACACCACCTATCCTACTATGTCGTTTGCAGGGCTCACACACCATGCCCTAACATTTGCCTTGTTTCAGCTCCAGATCAAGTTTGCTCTCGGCGTCTTGGATGGCAGCATTAGCCTTCCCTCTAAGGCAGCCATGGATCATGAAATTGACGAAGACTTTAGATCACGTCTAGAAGCAGGCCTAGCTCCACGCAAGGCCCATGCTATATTCCCTCTGTATATGTCATATGTCACAGATTTAGCAATGGTGACCAGGCAACCTTTCCCTCAGGGTCAAACCGAAATGTTTATGGATGCCTTCGCGCGTCGGTTTTCTGATCCTCAGCACTTTAGAAATGCAGAGTACAAGATAACAGGACCGGAGACATGGGAGAGGGTTCCCCACCAAAGTAAGGAACAACAGTTGTCGACTGCTAAGTAAAGTACACTACTTGTCAGAACTTTTGATCGCGATTCGATGCTGTGTAAGTACTTCAGCTGCTTCAGCTGAAAGGTTGACTCTCACTGCACTTGGGGCACCGTTGCGGCACTGCGGGGTTTGTTCACTGCGGCACTGTTTTGTTATTTTCGCGATTTTTAATAATTCAGATATTGTGTAATACGTAAAAGTATGACTTAGAAGACAACAAAATACACAAAACGAAAGAAAATTCGTTCTATATCTCTGAAGAATTCGTTGAGTCATCTACGAACCCCGCAGTGCCGCAACAGTGCCCCAAGTGCAGTAAGAGTCCACCCTTACAATGGCGATGACGATGCGCACGACAATGAAGTTTTACACATTGCCAGGAATCGCTCGATATCAGCCAAGAAACAGAACAATATACCACTATCAAAATAAAGTCAAGTCATGACTTGCATACGCATATGTCATTACTCTGTCATGCTGTGTTGTATCTACATGTATATTGTATTATAATATTCGGTATAAGTATATATATCATATATCTATGTAGAGAGAGAGAGTAGAGAGATGAAAATATAGATAAAGCAAGAGAGAAATAATTAGAGAGAGGGGGGATATATAGATATTGCGAACCGGAAAAATCTTTGTGCTCATGCTGTCAATTATAAATCAGATAAAAAAATGGACTATTTTTGTGGTTCGAAGGAAACATAATTTGAATCGGCCATTACTAAATACATTTCATGTTTATGATATGCTTGCAATTTATTCAACATTTACTAAACAGCTTTCAGGTTCCGTTTTTACCGGCTAAATGTAACAGAGCATTACTCTCATCATAAACATACTTGTAGAGAATAGACACTGCCTTTGGTAACATTAAGCTATTTTCAGATTTCAATTTACCAAACTTTACGGGACAGCAATGATTTAGCATCTACAGCACACTTGAGTTACCACATCGATTGAGAGCTAATGAGTAGAAAACAATATAATCACACTGGCATGAATAGATTACTCACAGATCATCGAACTCTGAACCAAAACACCGCGTTTACAGTCATATCATTGCATAGCACAACGGCAAGAACAACTATACAGCCTATGGTATCATATTAGCCATTATTTCGTACAAAAATAGGATTATGGCCCAGACCTAGCTACAAAGTGACAATTCTTCTAATGGTACACTCTCTACAAACTGAACTTTGGTCACACATTCCTGCCAGGGGCGATGACATATCTCGACCGCAGCACTCCAAAAGACTGTAAACCTCCGATGCAACGCTGGACGTCCAAAATTTTAGCTACCGCGATGTCTTCCCCTTTACAAACCCTTTACTTCCCTGACGCCTTACATCAGGAGATTTTACTCAAATGGCATCTTTGTAACTCTACACCAACGAAGATGTAGTCTTTTACTTTTTGAACGGAACTACTTTTAGTTGAAGTGATTCGGACGTGAGACCTCTGCAAAAGAGTTCATCTCAGTTCGCGTTGATTGTCATCCACCTGTTAATGTCACTGAGCAAACGTCGTCACCAACAATGGCACTCCGTGTAGCTGTAATCGGCGCGGGCCCGGCCGGCCTGTGCGCGGCGCGCTACCTGTCGGCCGAACCTGACCGCTACCTGCCGACCGTGTACGAGCAGACAGCGGCGGTGGGCGGGACCTGGGTGTACACGGACAGGACTGGGACGGACGAGCACGGGCTTCCTGTACACTCCAGCATGTACAAAAACCTGAGGTGCAGTATCGTTTCACTGCTATTTTTTGTAAACTTTAATGACTTGCAGCAGGTGGGTCTGAGTATAGTCCTAAAAGCAGTTGGTTCTGAGTGTTGTCCTAAAAACAAGGTTATAGCATTATGCTATCAACAGCACTATACAATCTTCTTAAGTTTGACCTCCGCATACATTATCACCGGAATCATGCTAATCTATTTCTGGTGTCCGTATGTACGTTGATAAGGTATATGCATATAATTCATTCCACGGCGGCTATCAAAGTACTTCATCATTCTAGTCAACTGTGACTTACTCGAAGACCCGTACGATAGCTTAAGCCTTTGTCACACATTCAGGACCGAGCCCCGACCTTGTCCCCCACCCCGATCACACCTAACCAAGGTTAGCGATAGGTTGGGAGTAGTCGGACCAGTTTTAGGACCATATTAGAATAACCACTTACCCCTTGCTCTCGGTTTAGTGCCAGCTATGATTTGGGGAAGGATAGCAGTGTGATAGGGATGTCATTGTCCGCTATGACTGACAGCTACTAAAAGTATATCGCAATACTTCTATACACAACTCTCTCACGTGACAAAGGTATGACAAATTGCTGTGTTGTTTACTTCTGTGTCCTTGTTGAGTCCCTCTGGAGGACACAAAATGATTTTATCTATTTCTGCTAAAAAAAGGACCAACATCCCAAAGGAGGCGATGGTCTTCACGGACCTTCCTTACGACAGCAGCCTGCCATCTTACCTGTCCCACAAGGAGGTGCTTAGGTACCTGGAGAACTACGCAGAGCACTTCGGACTTCACAAGTATATCCAGGTATTCTCCTTATTTGGGTGAATAGGTTTAAGCTGACATTTGACGACAGTATAGTATATTCAAGTTGGGAAAAGGGAAGAACATATTACATGGATAGTTGTTTTTGTTTGCTAACCAACTGTGCGAACATTGCTTCTCAGACTTGTCTTTGTTTCTCAGTTCCTGACCAGGGTTGATGGCGTGAAACCTGTCCATGGTACCATGAAATGGCAGATCACGACATGCAAAGTTACGACTCCAGACAGCCCCACAACGGAACAGTTTGATGCAGTCATGGTTTGTAATGGCGGGTACGTAGTCGGAGAAATTTCTAGAGTTACCCTTTGAAGGAGTGTAGCTTCCTACATAAAGCTTACTTTTTTTTCAATACTCCACATGATCGTCAAAAATTACTTAGCAAACATTAACATACACATTTTAGCGACTGTTGTGGCATGTTCGTAGCCCTTTATAGTTTGAAGTTTAAAATATAAGGTTTGCGCCCAACTGGAGTGGCCTCTATACATAATACATTAACAAAACCTTTGCATTTCCTCTGCAGGCGATATTCCGTCCCGAACACTCCGGTCATCCCCGGTACAGACCAGTTCCAGGGCAGGACCTTACACAGCCATGACTACCGAGTCCCTGAACCGTTCAGCGGGAGAAACGTCGTCATTCTCGGAGGCTCAGCCTCAGGAATCGACATTTGTGTGGAGCTTGCTCAGGTCGCCGAACGTGTTGTCATCAGTCATTCTAACCCACCTATCATGAAAATTCACAAGCTACCTCCTAACGTTACCCAAGCCCCTAGAGTAGAGAGTATCGTGGGTCCGAACACAGTCAGGTTTCAGGACGGACAAGAGTTCCTCGTAGATGATATCATCTATTGTACAGGATATAGTCTCAGCTTCCCATTCCTTAAACCTGAATGTGGCATCACTATCAACGACGGCAGAGCTTACCCACTGTACATGCATGTTCTTAACACCACCTATCCAACAATGTCATTTGTAGGTCTACCGCGCAATGCCCTAGCTTTTGCCTTGTTTCAGCTCCAAGTAAAACTTGCTCTAGGAGTCTTGGATGGCAGCATTAGTCTTCCCTCTAAGGCAGTCATGGATCATGAAACTGAACAAGACTATAAATCACGTCAAGAGACAGGCCTACCCCCACACAGAGCCCATGATGTCTTCCCTCTGTATATGTCATATGTCACAGATTTAGCCATTGTGACTGGCCAACCTGACCCCAAGGGCCAGAATTCTATGTTTGCAGACTCTATCATGAATGTGTTAGCTGATCCTCAGCACTTTAGAAATGCAGAGTACAAGATAACAGGACCGGAGACATGGGAGAGGGTTCCCCACCAAAGTGAAGAACAGCAGTTGTCGACTGCTAAGTAAAGTACACTACAAGTCAGGGCTTTTGATCGCAATTCTATGATGCTGTGTGCTGTGTAAGTACTTCAGCTGCTTCAGCTGAAAGGTTGACTCTCACTGCACTTGGGGCACCGTTGCGGCACTGCGGGGTTTGTTCACTGCGGCACTGTTTTGTTATTTTCGCGATTTTTAAAAATTCAGATATTGTGTAATACGTAAAAGTATGACTTAGAAGACAAGAAAATACACAAAACGAAAGAAAATTCGTTCTGTATCTCTGAAGAATTTGTTGAGTCATCTACGAACCCCGCAGTGCCGCACCAGTGCCCCAAGTGCAGTGAGAGTCCACCCTTACAATGGCGATGACGATGCGCACGACAATGAAGTTTTACACATTGCCAGGAATCGCTCGATATCAGCCAAGAAACAGAACAATATAACACTATCAAAATAAAGTCAAGTCGTGACTTGCATATGCACATGTCACTACTCTTTCATTCTGTGTCGTATCTACATGTATATTGTATCATGATATCAGGTATACGTATATATATCATATACCTATGTAGAGAGAGAGAGTAGAGGGATGAAAATATAGATAGAGCGAGAGAGAAATAAATAGAGAGAGGGGGGAGGGGAATATATAGATATTGCGAACAGGACAATCTTTGTGCTAATGTTGTCAAATTTTATACATCAAATATTTAAAAATGGGCTATTTTTGTGGTTCTGAGAAAACATACTTAAATAGTCCATTACTAAATACGTTGCATGTTTATGATATGCTTGCACGTGACTGTAAATACAGAAACAATTGATTCAACATTTACCAAACAACTTCCAGGCTCCAGTTTCACTGGCCGAACATCGATTAATGTACCATACTCATACATAATGTGTCATAAACATACTCACACTGCCTTTGGTAACATTAAGCTAGGTACATTTTCTATTCACCAAACTTTGACGGGACAGCAATAATTCAGCATTTACAGTAAACTTGATTTACCACACCGGTTGAGGGTTAGTGAGCGGAAAACAATATAATTACACTGGCATGAATAACGTTAGATAACAGATCATTGAACTCTAAACAAAAAGACCGTGTTTACAGTCACAACATTGCATAGTACAACAGCAGAAAACAACTATAAAGCCTATGGTATCATATTAGGCATTTAAAAAAAGGATTACGTCCCAGACCTACCTACGCAGTAACAATTCTTCTAATGGTACAGTCCCTACAAACTGTAATTTGGCCGTACATTCCCGCCAGGGGCGCTGACATTCTTCGACCGCAGCACTTCCAACAATAGACTGTAAACCTCCGATGCGCTGGGCGTCCAACATTCCAGCTAGCACGATGTCTTCATCTTTATAAACCTTTTACTTCGTAGACGCCTTACATCAGCAGATCTTGATCAAACTGCATATTTGTAACTCTAAACCAACGAAGATGTAGCATTTTAGTTCTTGGATGGAACTACTTTTGTCAAAGTGATTCGGACATATGACCTCTGCTCAAGAGTTTATCTCAGTTGACCCATTTATGTCAGTGAGCAAAAGTGGTCAGTACAAACACGAATGGCACTCCGTGTGGCTGTAATCGGTGCGGGCCCGGCCGGCCTGTGCGCGGCGCGCTACCTGTCGGCCGAACCTGACCGCTACCTGCCGACCGTGTACGAGCAGACAGCGGCGGTGGGCGGGACCTGGGTGTACACGGACAGGACGGGGACGGACGAGCACGGGCTTCCTGTACACTCCAGCATGTACAAAAACCTGAGGTGCGATCTGTATCTGTATCTGTATCTATATAGCCGGTATAACCGCCGTTCGGCGTAACACACCGCGGCAGCGGCTGGTTATATTACCTGCCACTGCTATTTTTTTGTAAACTTTAGTGACTTGCAACAGGTGGTTCTGAGTATTGTCCTAAAAGCAGGTGGTTCTGAGTGTTGTCCTAAAAACAAGGTTGCAGCATTATACTAGTATCTTGATTCAATCTTCTTACGTTTGACCTCCGCATACATTATCACCTCAATCATGCCAATCTATTTCTGGTGTCCGTAGATAGGGTATATGCATATAATTTATTCACGGCTATTAAAGTACTTCATCATTTTAGTCAACTGTGACTTACTCCCAGTATGATACGCATGTACGATAGCAATAAAGAACCAGCATCCACAGTTCTTTGACATATGAACACAGTATATCCCCTTTGGTTATACTTCGAGTCAAGCCTACAGAAAGGATGGTTGGGCCTCTTATGGAATTGCCTTGTGGGAAAACTGGTTCAGTGGTAGCCCAAGACAACAGTTGGTCTCCTAGGATGTTTTTTTTTTGCCAAAACATCCAATTTGAAACAGATGCCTCAAACACCAAGTATCAGTGAGCATGGATGCAGGAATGGATGTATGTTAGGTGTTATTATGTGTCAGCTTGTAGGTAAGGGGGTCGTATATGATGTGTAGTGTTCTTTGTGTTATTCGTTTCTCTCATGCAGGACCATTACTGATAGCCACTATAAGTATTTTAGGAACGACTGGCAGTATAGTCAAAGAAAAAGTAAATGTACTAAGCCTGGGAGTTTCTGTAGTGGATGTTGATTGTTCATTGCTAGCTGTAAACCAACCCCAATCCCCCATAAATATGACCGAACTGTTGCCTTCTGAATTTCTGTCCAATACACCCTGCATGCACTGGATCATTGCCTCATTTACCCAGTTTTAGGTTCCATTATGCGCCAAAACCCCATCCATAGCCTTGGGGCCCAAAAAGAGTGACCTGGCTATGAAAGATTTACATCAGAAAACAACTTCGTCCAGCTGTTTTCAGATCCCACTCGCACCACTGACACATCGTCATCCTTGCTCGATGTCATTATTTAAGATTCTACACACAGTTTTTTCCGATATCGGCGAGCCTACTACCTCGATATCGGCGAGGTAGTAGGCTCGCCGACAGCTTTTTTTCAGCGTCTAGATGCAACTACTATATCGCCATTACTATATCGGGAAAATTTCTCCCGAATGGTCCGGATCATTCGTACGATACCTTACCGATACCTTAGCAGGGGTCCCCGACACCTTCTGTGCGCGTGTAGATGCTCCCCGAATTCGCGAAGGTCATTAGCATATATTACAAAGATAAGAATCTGTAGTCACAAACTAAACATAGAAGCCGGAAGATATTCTAAAATTCCCCGTGACCAGAGGTTTTGTCCATTCTGCCCAAATGAGATCGAAGACGAACGTCACTTTGTTATGGATTGTTCTCGATATAATGATAAACGTACAGAGCTGTTCACATTACTTTCCGCTTGCTCTAAAGACTTTGCTACTCTCTGTTCGATAGATGAATTTAACTACATTATGGGAGACACGTTGATGCACATTCGAAATAGTTGAACAAAGCTAATCAGACTCGGCCTCTGTCTTGACCTAGAAAATTCATCCCCTAACCCAAAAAAAGTGGTGGTCCGACTCTAAATGAATATTTATGGGGAAGGTAGATCGCACGTTTCCGCCCTTAGTTGAAGATGGATTTACTGTTACGGACGACAAGACCAAGGCCAATGTCTTTAATCGCTGCTTCGCTTCTCAAACAAACCTAGACACAACAGGCGTCTCTCTTCCCTTGTTTACGGCTAGAACTGAAACGGTTATCACCTGTTGGCTGCTGCCCTTCTGAAGTTTACAAAATTTTGTGTAACCTTACCTTAATGTCCAATTTAAATAAAAAAAACCTTGCCCTAATATTGGCTAGTCCATCATCAAAATTATTCAATACCTCCATACAGCTCGGGTGCTTCCCGGAAATCTGAAAATGCTCGAACGTAGTGTCTGTACACAAGAAAGGTGACAAGCAGACAAAGGAAAACTACAGACCCATATTCCTCCTAGGTTGTGTATCTAACGTTTTGGAAAGGGTAGTTCACAGCTCACTTTCCTCATACTTCCACCAAAATAAGCTTCGTACTGATCGCAATGCCGGGTTCTCCCTTGGAGATTCTACCGCAAACTCTGACATACCCTGTTCATAAAATCCATCAAGCACTCGACCAAGGACTTAAAGCCCGAGCAGTCTTCCTTGATGCTTCAAAAGCATATTTGACAAGATTTAAATTTGGCATACCGGCTTACTCTATTTACTACAATAACTAGGAGTCACCGAAGACAGAGAGTCGTTATTAATGAAGTGTGCTATGAATGGCTACCTTTGTAATCAATAAAGGTGCACCACAATTAATATTGGTCTATAGTCTATACACAACTCTATCACGTTACAAGAGTACGTCAAACTTCTGGCTTTTTTTTTACTAAGGAGGCGTTCTGATAGTTACAAATGAATTCATTTTCCTACAAAAGGACAAATCTTCCGAAGGAGGCGATGGTCTTCCCAGACTTTCCTTACGACAGCGGCCTGCCATCTTACATGTCCCACAAGGAGGTGCTTCGGTACCTGGAGAACTATGCAGAGAACTTCGGACTTCACAAGTATATCCAGGTATCCTCGTGATTTGGGCGAATGGGTTCTATGAAACCAAGAAATGACACTATAACGGATATAAGTTAGGAAAGGGCATAAAAACATTACATTGGATAGTTGTTTCGGATGCTAACGATTTGGTCCACCGAGAGATGCTAATACAGAATATATAAGTTAGGATATATGCTAAAACATGAATAGTTGTTTTTGTTTGCTAATCAAATTTCAGTCTCCTCTTCTCCAGTTCCTCACCAGGGTTGATATAGTGAAACCTGTCCACGTGACACCTGGCGACATGAAATGGCAAATCACGACATTCAAGGTCACGGCTCCAGAGAGCCCAACAACGGAACAATATGATGCAGTCATGGTCTGCAATGGCGGGTACGTAATCGGATATACAGGAAAGACGTGTATAGTCTCACAACACTCAACAGCAAACGTATGTGGCCCTTTTTGCACAGCTAGTTAATTGCGACCCAGCACAAATGTAAGGTAAATGGCTATAGGATCATAAAATGGCGAAAATATCATTGCTGTATCAAGTTTCCATTTGGCCAATGTCTAGTTTTCCAGCGAAACCTGGAGACTGACACAGGCAGTCAACTGTATGTTGCTGCTCATAATTCGACACGTCATCGTCGATACCACCTGGCATGCTTGTAGCGACCTCTAAAGACAAACGAACATTTTGTTTCATCTCTCCTGCAGGCGGAATTCCGTCCCTTTCACTCCTGCCATCCCCGGTACAGACCAGTTCCAGGGCAGGACCTTACACAGCCATGACTACCGAGTACCAGAACCGTACACTGGAAAGAACGTCGTCATCATGGGAGGCTTGGCCTCGGGGGTCGACATTAGTGTTGAACTCGCACAGGTCGCCGAACGTGTCGTCATCAGTCATTCTAACCCGCCAATCGCGAATATACAAAATCTTCCTCCAAATATTACACAAGCCACTAGAGTAGAGAGTATTGTGGGTCCGAACACAGTCAGGTTTCAGGACGGACAAGAGTTCCACGCAGACGATATCGTCTTTTGTACAGGTTATCGTCTGAGCTTCCCCTTCCTGACTCCAAACTGTGGCCTAACTGTCACCAAAGGCAGAGCTTACCCACTGTACAAGCATGTTCTTAACACCACTTATCCTACAATGTCGTTTGTGGGTATCACAAGTCATGCCCTAACATTTGCCTTGTTTCAGCTCCAGATCAAGTTTGCTCTAGGAGTCTTGGATGGCAGCATTAGTCTTCCTTCGAAGGCAGCCATGGATCATGAAATTGACCAAGACTTTAGATCACGTCTAGAGGCAGGCCTACCCCCACACAGAGCCCATGATGTGTTCCCTCTGTATGTATCATATATGACCGAGCTAGCCATGGTGACCCGCCAGCCTGACCCTCAGGGCCAGACTGCTATGTGTGATGACTCTATCTCGCGTCTATATTCCGATCCTCAGCATTTTAAACATGCAGAATATAAGATAACAGGGCAGGAGACATGGGAGAGGGTTCCCCACCAAAGCTAGCAAGTAGACTTCTGAGTAAAGCGTACACCACTGCATTCCTGTCAGAACAGTTAAAATTATTTGATGTTGTATATTGATTGAAAAAATCTCTACAGCTTTACGGATAGCATTCATTTATGTAACAAATTTATTAGCGCCGTCTCAATGACGTCAAGCCATGACGTGCATGTACATGTACATGTACATATCTCACATTGCTTTTATGATGTGTTGTCTTTTGTATGTATCTACATGTGTATCTAAACCAAAAGTATATATGATATAATGATGTTCGTCCATCGGGAAGCGATGAGGACCTTGACTTCAGATCAATTCTGTTCAGTTGCCCTTGTGGGTATGATATAGCTATAGCGTATTTGCAGTCATAACATTGTATACTGGAACAACACTAAACCATACAGCCTGTGGTATCACATTGTCCATTTTTTTTCGTATAAAAACAAGATAACGCCCCAGGCCTAACCACGAAACTTCATGTATGGTACAGTAGCTTGAACATGCAGAGTATAAGGGCTGGAGGCATGCATGTTGGATAGGGTTTCCCACCAAAGTGAGCTGTCTGATACAGCAAGCGCACTTCTGTCATATTGTCTTAACATTTTATAGCGATTCAATGTTTTGCACTAACATCAGGAAAAGTTTTTTTTTTTATATTAAGTTTGTTTCCCTAAGTACCAAGCTTGTTATAAATGTTAAACTTTTTTTAATTCAAAAAGCTTCCCAAATTCAGTATACATACAATGTCATAAATGTGAGTGTAAATGTAGTGTTTAACACGTTGATATAGAGTATTTGGTGCATCGTGTGTTTTTAAACATACACTCAAGATGCCAACAAGATGTAACTACAAAACATCAGGAAAATCAAAAAACCTTCCCCCCTGGTCTACCAAGTAGAAAACCAAACCGACAATGCCTATCTTGCTTTTTTCCATTTCGTACATAAATTCGTATATACATACATATAAAACCTGTGTGTGGGAGTATTGTGCTATTATAATGTGTTATGGGTATTGATATTATAGTATTATCAAACTGCCATACCAATATTACATGACTAAAGATATAGCGCTTGCCTCGTACATGATATTGTAATGTTTTGTCAGCATAAAATATTCACAATTTTAGGTATATACTTAACATCAACATCCCTTTCCAATGTAATGAGATGCATACTGAGAAGCTTATCAATGTACTAGCACCATTCTGTAGTGGGTTGTGTGGCCCATGGGCTATAGAAACAGTGATGTGATGAGCACCACCCCTACACACGAATAGGTTTATTAAGCTAAGGGCACAACCGGCCGTACGTGCAATTTGTCCGTACGTTTTTTGGGAGGCCACGTCCGCAACGTATTTCTGAAAACGTTCAGGCTGTACAGGGCAGGCGCGTCGCCCGTACTGGCACGTACGGGGGCGAATCCTCAGCCCGATTGCACTCAAAGTTTTGCCTGCGCGTAAAGTTCTACGGCGTGTCTGCGTGCTCCAAAATCCATCGGATTCCCTACGAGTTCGTACGTAGGCGGTACATACTACTTAAGGATCCTAAAAGATTGCCACTGTTTTTGGCACGTAGACAGCACATATTTGCACGTACGGCAGATTGTCCCCCTAGCTTAAAAGACTTGCTAAAACTAAGAAGTGGACTTCGGCAAACATCAAAGCGCGAGTCGCAGTAGAGCCATGACTGCGGCTGAAATGCCACCCGCGACCGGCAGAGTGACCACCCAGGCAAACACGATGTTGCGGAACAGTTTCCAGTCCACCGACGTTCGAGATCTCAGCCACCCGACGAAAACAATTGAACCGACCTGCAAGTACAGATACACATTGAATGGTAGAAAGTCAACTTTTTCACAAAAATGCAAAATTTCTTCCCAATACCCTGTTGTCAAGCTATTCTGACACAATAACATGCCATTAGGCTCACCCTATAGTATTATGTGAGATTGAAAAATACCTACTTCTACTAACAGAAGAAGAAACAAAATGGAGAACACACCAGCAAAACAATATTTATCCCCAAACATATTACAACAAGAACAGCATTCAACACTTTATTACCTCCATGGAAATAAAAGTATCGTTTTCAGTCTGTCTGTTTGTGTTGGTGTGTGTCCATTACTAAGTCGGCTTGGGTCTAAATGTGTTCCCAGGATGACTTGGTCCTGGTCCAAGTTTGTTCAATCAGATTCACTTTGAGTTCTTCACTTATTGTGACAAACACAGCCCAAGACGTACTGTAAATCTATTCATTTTTGCAGAATTTCGATTTTGGGTAAAAGGGATAAGGAGATATTCACTGTGTTTCAAAATTCAAGTTCACAGTTGAAATAATTCTGCAGTATAGTACTGATATATTTGAAGGGCATACTCCAGACATTATAAATCTGACGCAGAGAAGTAATAACAAAAGTAAAACCACCGTGAACTTTTCAATACTTACAGTATCAAGAGTGAATCAAATTGACTTTAAAACAAAGCCTAACCTTGCAGTGTGTTGTACTGATAGGAATGCCAATGTTGGACGCAATAAGTACAGTAGTAGCTGCTCCAATCTCGATAGTGAATCCACTGTGAAGGTAAAACCAAAAATAAACTATTTTTGGGGGGTTTGAAGGTAGAACCAAAAATAAACTAATTTTGTTGTTTGATGTAATCTAGTATTTGCCTTGGACATAAATGTATGAAAGAAACATTCTAAAGATATAATTCAAAAGGCCAAGTGTACAAGTTTTTTGGCAAATATGAAATATTCTCAAGACAAAAATGATAACACAACAATATATAGTAATAGACTGAAACATATTAGGTTGGAAACCTAGGAAGAGTACATGATAACTGCCTTGTCATATCTTATCTAAAATTCAGGCTGCTTTTTCAGCTATTCATATGATAAGAACATTGATTTAAAAACAGAAAATGATAAATAGGTACTTAAAACTAGGGCTGGACTGTACCACTCACCTGGAAGGGGTGATAGGGGTCAGGTCCTCTCCAACTGTTTTGATGACCCGGCGGCCCAGTACCCACAGTCCGATGATCAAGCCTGCTCCTCCATAGAATAAGATCCAGATCGGTGTAGCCGACTTCTGAGCAACGTTTCCGTCCTGGTAGATCAGCCACAGCGCCACCACGGGGCCGATCGCATTACTGCAGATAAGGATGGACATATAGAAGGGGCAAAAGGATGAGAAAAATAGATATTGCTTCATTTTGTAAAAGCTTTGAATCTTCCACTAGTTCTGAGTGTCTCTGAGTGTATGTATGTGTGTGTGTGTGTGTGTGTGTGTGTGTGTGTGTGTGTGTGTGTGTGTGTGTGTGTGTTTGTATGTGTATGTCTGTGTGTCTGTGTGTATGTTTGTGTCTGTGTCCATTCCCAATATACAGGATGGAATTCACTCCTTAGTGTTTCTGGGACTAGAGGGGTTACAGAGGACTTTGTCTGCGATCTCAGCTTATCTTTTATCATTGATGTAAGCATGTAGGTTCAAAGAAACAGAAACCGTAGAAGCTCCATCATACCTGACATCATTTCCTCCGTGGGCAAAAGCTCCAAATCCTGCAGTTAACACCTGAAGAAACTGGAACAACTTTCCGACTTCGGGCGTGTCCTGGGCTTCTCTGATGTTCACATGTGTGTTTACATCTTCGTGGTCTTCCAGTTTCTCCACATCTTTTGATGGCAAGCTGCTATTGGCTGTACCTTCCTCTGGGGCAGTGCTTAAAACCGCTCCGTAGCAGGTATGTCCGTTTGCTGAAGATGTTTCCTTTGTATTTGAACTTATATCCGTTGGACAGGTCGTGCCATTCTGGGAGACAATCGATATTACACCGTTTGCCTGGGGAGCGTTTCTAAAGTTCTCTTCTCCCTCCGTTTCTTCATAAGCCATGTTAACACCGTTTGACTGGGGAGCGTCTCTAAGGTTCCCCCCTCTCTCTGTTTCTTCAAAGGCCATGTTGCAATGAGCCTTGTCTTCTTGAACCTCATACTTAGATAGAATGACAGAGTTTGCTAGTTTGGTGTTGGGTAGTTTGGAGAGATGTTCGATGGATTGACGCCACATGCACTGTGAGGGCACCTGGGACAACTTGGCTTCGTGAATTTCTGAAAAGCAAAATGTCAGTTTCTCAAAAGGAGAACTTCTAAAAACAGTATCTGATGAATTCTGGTCAATGTTGTTTAATAGTATGGATGTATGGAGGAGTATGATAGTATGATATATAATTTAGGAAGGTCAGGGACAACTATATAATATCTGGATGTGACTGCTACTAACAAAACTTCATACGACTTTCATGCTCACCAGACTTCCTTAAGTTTTATAGAACTGGGGGCAACACAGCCAACAGGTAGCAAGAAGTAACATTGACCACAGACCAGCTCCCATCCCTGCATTCAAATTTGTGAATACCAAATCAAGGCCTTGGAAAACTAGGGTCAGTTGTCTGAAGGTCAAATCCATCCAGATCTTAACTAGCATTTGACTTCAAGAAAGGTTTTTTTTTCTATTTTGCTTTTTGGACAGACGAGGACAATATGGCACTACACTCAAGTTTGAAACTTATATTAACAGTGCCACATATACGGTACAGATAGAAGGTAAAGGTAGTCTTTTACCTCCCCGACCGAAGTCAGGTACCCATTTTTACACCTGGGTAAAGTGATGAAGGTCGTGTTAAGTGCCTTTCCCAAGGACACAACGTCAGGACCTTTAGATTCCGAGCCGAACGCTCTACCAGTTGCGCCACGCCCGACGCCGAGTATTGTGGGTGTTATTGAAAATATTTACTGCAGAGCAATAAAAAAGATTTTTTTCTCACCTTGGATTTTTCTTCTCATCCAGGGCACAAGGAACAGCCAAACCAGCAGACCAGTCAGCAGCCCTCCCCCAAAACTCAGGATAAACACTCCATACAGGGGGATCTTGTCAAATCCCAACACTGCAATACGGACAACATGAAATACCATAGGTTAGGTATCATATCAAAGATTAAAGCCATACATTAATTGACAGAAACCTATGGTGCAAAAGAATTTCACAATTGACCTGATTTGCATAGTTGCTGCAAAAGTCTAACAATCCATCAAGTGGTAAATAATAGGAATTGCATACTTGTGACATGTGTAAATTTGGTAAATGTGTCCAGAACAATGATCAGATTCATTGAGGTATGAGGTCTCTGAACTTTTGTTTGACTTGTGTGATCACAAGCCTGTCAAAAGATGAGCCAGAGTCACACATCATCATGCCAAAGTCACTTTTTTAAATCTCTTTTTTTTCAAATCTAGATTAAGATTTTATGTCTTCATGGCAAGTGTGATGTCATCCATAAAGTTGAAATATGGAAATTCAATATCTCTACTTACATGGTGCTCCTGTGTAGAATATAGAAAACAGGTTGATGATTATGGTGAATGTATAAAATCCTGGAAGGAACTTCAGTCCAATTTGGGCTGCCTGGTCCTACATAGAAAATAACAACAATGTTAATACTAGGATTTTCCATAAGTATTGTGTGTGTGTGTGTGTGTGTGTGTGTGTGTGTGTGTGTGTGTGTGTGTGTGTGTGTGTGTGTGTGTGTGTGTGTGTATTTGCGTGTATGTGTGTGAATGTGCGTGTATGTGTGTGTGTTTGAATGTGCGTGTGTGTGTGTGTGTGTGTGTGTGTGTGTGTGTGTGTGGCAGAGTGTATGTGTGTGGCAGAGAGTGTGTGTGTTTCTGTGCATTGTTTGTGTGTCTGTGCACAATGCAGCATTACCATACTTCAGTGCTGCTAACGTTATATCATGAGATAGGGGTGAAGTCTGCCATCTCCAGATACCTTGTTCAACTGGCAAAGTTAAACCATCTCCCTAAGTTAATTTGTAGATGGCCTTGGTGACAATACTAGGAAATTCAAATGGCTAGAAAATAGGCATATTTAATAATGATCTTGTCCCAGGGGAGTGAAGTATTGTTTTGTTTTATTTTCTGTCTGTCTGTCTGTGTTTCTGTCCGTGTGTCTGTTTCTCTGTGTGCCTGTACTAACCTTTTTCAAGATGAAGAACTCCACAAACTTAAAGAATGCTGAAGTGATGAGTCCAGATAAGACGGGAGAGATGACCCAGGAACTAACTGACGATGAAAAGAAGATTATTTTCCTTTTACACTTCAGATAATAGTAAAACAGTTAAGCTTGGTTGCTCTTTCCACAACGCCGCCATGCGATTAAGAGATGTAACACTACTTCATCTTTATCCCGGGTACCTTTTTCACGCGGCGGCCATGATAGATCTAAGACGAGGTTAATGAGACAAACAGACAAAACGTATTTTTAAAGTCAATTCCCATTTAGTTTTTCCCAAAACCATACAAATTTTCACAATATAAGATAAAATAATAAATGTTATAACTAGTGTTATGCACCGAAATACTTCTCACTATGGTAGCAATTTAGAGTAGCATAGACTGGTCCTACAGAGATGCAAATTAATGGTGCATCAGAGATGCAAAATAAAAACGTAATAATGCAAATGTTTGAAGAACATGCAGCCATCTCATTGGTCGAGTTTCTAATTACCATGCTATTATTGGCTGAACTGCTAATTATGAAGGACAGTCTTTTGTCTGCCTCATTGACCTCGTATTTTAGATCTAGACTGACAAAACGGCGGATACATCTAGCTGCGGCGACATGGAAGCGTGAACACACTGAGTAAGGTATACCAAACTCTAGATTTACGTTCCATCACATCTTCTTTAATCTCGTAATTTACTGTGGCATTAATTCTACAAAATTAGTATCCATTTCAACAATTTAAGTTTATGGCATATGAATACTCATGCTGCTTTGTGCGATTTGAAGTGTGGGTTGAAACATTTTATTTTTGGAAACGGTCGAAAATGAATGCACGCGCGCGGATGGTATCCATATAATCAAATCAACATGGCTTTAGTGATCATATTGGGTAAATTTTGACGGAGATCTTCGACTGCATTATAGACTTACCAATGAGTGCGACTTGGACCCAGTTTACGCCCTTTGCTCCCGCTGCCACCAGTGTAAAGCCGACTGTGGCGCCGACGATGCTGTGGGTGGTAGACACAGGTAACCGGGCGAAGGTGGCCACCAACAACCATACACCGCTGCCTGGATGCCATAAAAAGTTAAAGAAATCAGGTACAAGTGAAATGATCGTCAATGTAAATCTTAGACCCCATTCCAATACTATGCGGCCTCGCTGCGATCTGAACTACATTTTAAAAACATTATCTTTATTTCTTTTTCAAAGACAATAACAAGTGTATACACAAAAAAGTTTCTGCATCCAACCCCCCCCCCCTCCCCACCCAAAAAAACTAACAAGAACTGTATTTGTGTCACCCTTGATTTCATAATTGAACTATCATGCAAAAATACGGTACTTGTGGCAAATTTCAACACATACATGTGGACATTGGCACACCGAATCCATATGTGTTTTGACACACTATTGACAGAGACACAATGTAAAAATATATTGAAATGGCAACAAAATACACCAAAAATTAGGTTTCTTTATCTATGTATTTCATTCAGCGCTCTGTGAAATTGCTTGGTATCAAGGGGGGTTCCAGCGAGGTCGCCACACTAGTGGAATGGTGTTGTTAGCTACTGTCAAAAGGGTAACCTTTGCGGCATTGCTCAATGCACTAGGAGGACACTTGTGGGAAAGTGCATTCAGCACCAAGGACAGGACTAGTTAGTCACTGGCACCCAACTCGCGCAATGCCAAGGTGTTCTCAATATTGGGTGGAGTTTAGACCACGCCACTTGGTAGCCGGTTGACCAAGATGTATACCACAGCATTGGCCATGTGAAACAGTGTGACACCGAACTACACAAGACGTAAAGGGAATAGACATGGGCATTATTAGTGTATATTTTTACGTATACATTTCTATTTTTCGTTTCCGCCAACAGCCCGGTCGGGCCCCGGTTAGACTTACCTGATAAAGCGGCCACATTTCCGAACATGAGCAGCTCCTCCGTGCCATTGTACACGTTCACGTCCACGATGCCCTTCCGTATCGTGTCCGACACTTTGGCACCGACCAGTATGGCTCCCAACAGCTCGAAGACACTGGCGAGAACACAGGCCTGTCGTAGGGTCAACACTTTGGCGCCGACAGACGTCCCGATCGAATTGGCGACGTCGTTGGCTCCGACGGCGAAGGCGAGAATAAAGGCGATGACGAACCCAACAATGACCGTCCACAGTAAGTCTTCCATCGTTCAGCTCTTTGTTTGCTCTTCAAAGTCAAGTCAATAAAGGCGATGCAGTTCCTTTTCTTTTCAGGTTAATCGCCAGGTGTCGTGGACTGGGCAGGTCTTTTCTACTGGTCTTCACACCTTTCTGTAGACAAGAAGAAGGAATATAATACATCTTGATAAGAATAAAGGTAAAGTTAAAGGTAGTCCCACGGTAGTCTCCATAACAGGCTCTCTGTGGCCTTTTTTGGGCTCATAATACACTTTTGCTGTCCATTTCTATTTGTACTCGGTCGCTGATTGCTGGCATTTTCTGATTACCGGCTCCCAATCAGAAAAGGCCAGCAATCAGTGACCGAATACAAATAGAAATGGCCAGCAAAAGTGTATTATGAGCCCCAAAAAGGCCCCAGAGAGCCTGTTATGGAGGCTAATCCCGAGGCCATTTTAGGCCGAAGAGGCAGTGGGTGTTAATTCACCGAGTCTACGCACGGCATTGGAAGGCGGTGCCCTTCCTCTTCTTCCACCACCTTCTACCTCCCCAAACGAAGCCAGGTACTCACTTTACACATACACCTGGGTGGACTGGGAAAAGTCGTGTTATGTCTGAGTATGCTATTGCAAAAGCGGGGACCTTCCCTCTATTTCAACCGCCATTTACCTCAAGCGAAGTTAAGTAACCATTTTACACCTGGTGGAGAGAGGAAAGTCGTACCAAGTGCCCTCCCACAAAGTACCGTCTAGACAGAGATGTCAGGATTCGAACCCGTGACCTCTAGCTCTCGTGCCCCCAAACCTAGCCACTCGATCATACAAAGTAACAAATTCTCTATTGTAAAGAGCACTGGTGTGAAGTAAATGTGGTATCTCACTGCACTTTGGGCACCGGTGCGGCGCTGCAGGGTTCGTTCACTGCGGCACTGTTGTGTTATTTCGCCGATTTTTTTTAGAATTTAGATATTGCGTAATACCTAAAAGTATGATTAGAAGGCAACAAAATAGACAAAACGTACGAAAATTCCTCTTTATCTCTAAATTCGTCAAGTAATCTTTCGAACCCCGCAGTGCCACACCGGTGCCCCAAGTGCAGTGAGATACCACCTTATGAGCAGGAATTTACTCGCTTTACTCACTAGAATTTTTACAAGCAGCCCATAAGAGGGATGGTATTCTGATACGTGATCAAGAAGTAATAATGATCAGGGTATCAATTGCAAGGTACACTGTGTGCGTGCAGAAGACATTCTCCTGTGCAGAGGGACGCACAGTCGTATCCAAACTCCATAGGCTGAGTCAGCTAGCCGTTGGGGACCGTGCGTAGGAGGATGACGCAAGAACAATCCCGGTACAGTCGCACTGATTGGATATACAGATAAAATTGCATACTCAGCTATGCTTTGATCACGTTTCCAAACCGGCGTTCGGTCGGTCAGTTTACATCGTAAAAAAGCTAATAAATCTTCATTTGCATAATTTGTGGACATGTATTGATATACACTTTTATCTTTCGTTCGCACAAACAACTAATGCCATTACTAATGCCTTATACGAACTCAAAACGAAACGGACAATGTCTATGAATTCAGGAATGTTGTACAAACTTGCACTAACATTATAATTGATATCATGATATGAAAGAATCCGATGCGTCGATCAACAAGTGTGGGCTTTAAATTCTGATGCAACAGCTAAAGAAATACTGGTAATTATTAATTGACGAAAATGTCATTACTATGGTGACGCTATCTCTGACACGAACACAATGGTACATGGCGTTCTCGTGGTGTCGAACGTGCTTGGCAACGCACACCTTCAGATGGACTCTCACTGCACTTGGGGCACCGGTGCGGCACTGCGGGGTTCGTTCACTGCGACACTGTTTTGTTATTTTCGTGATTTTCAATAATTTAGATATTGCGTAATACGTAAAAGTATGGCTAAGAATACAACAAAATACAAAAAATGGAAGAAAATTCGTCCTTTATCTCTGAAATTCGTTGAGTCATCTACGAACCCCGCAGTGCCGAATCGGTGCCCCAAGTGCAATGAGAGTCCACCTTTCGAGAGTGACCCCTACGTGGTCCCATGGCATGCCGTGCCGCTGCTGAGCTATATTTTGGCCGGTCGGGCTCCGTACTTTTTTTTAACCTGGAGTTAAAATAAACCCGGGACCCGGTGAGAAATAGACGCCTTGACCTACCCGTGAGAATTAATCTCCAAGCAGATCCTACAATGGCATAAGATGGTACCAAACTGGTCAAGGAGTGTAGTCAGCCCAAAGGTGTCCATTTTCGTGGTAGTGAAACACACTCGTAAGCCGGCTTTTCTCCTCCTTTTGATACTATCTTATGCTACCGTAGGATCTGCTTGGAGATTACCGAGAGGTGTCTGTGCTGTATCCGGCAGGTTAACGGGACAGTATTGTGACTTCGGAGCCCGGCCGGGTCTACATCCCCGACGGGCACCGGCGCAATAGTAAAGGTGCACTCTCACTGCACTTGCGTCACGCTTGCGTCACTGCGGGGTTCGTTCACTGCATCAATTTTTTTTTGTTATTTTCTTTTTTTGTTAATTTAGATATTGCGTAATACTTAAAAGGATGACTTAGAAGACGACAAAATACACAAAAAGTAAGAAAAGTCGTTTTTTATCTCTGAAATTCGAGTATCTTTCGAACCCCGCAGTGACGTAAGCTTGACGCAAGTGCAGTGAGAGTGCACATTAACCGAAGCATTACGGAAGGACTGGCAAAAGTTCATGTATAGGTATTTGAGGTGACGAGGTAGACCAGTATTGACACCATTTTTGCTCTGGATTTAGGGTTAAGGTTAGCCTAAAAATGAATAAATCTGCATTAACATATTTCAGAGATGTGATAACGTTGGAAAATTGGTAAGAAAAATTTCAACAGATTGGTAGACTAAACTATAAATCCAATGGCAATAAAACGTGCTCAGGTTGTTTGTATTTGGTGGGGCCATGACCTCAGTTGGCTAGCGGCTAGACGTTCGACCCACAAGAAAGGGTCACCGTGCTTGCTTAAAAAACAAACACTTCAAAAACTGCTGAATTGACAGCACAGCGTTACTTTGTTGGTGGGCAGGATGCGGTGTAGAGACCGGACTATACACTATCGGACGTTCCTGTAGGTTCCTATAGTTGGTGTGCGGTACAAAATCCCTCTCGGCGAGTGCTCCAGCTGCTTTCTTATTAATTTCTTTTCTTTTTTGACATGACCTCGAGCATGCATGTAACTGTTATGTATGCAATAAACGCAGCAAAAAAACTGTCACAGATAAACGCAGGGTTGGACAAGTCCACTAGTCCGATTCACCAGGACAAGTGAAAGTGACAATCGGACAAGTGCAAAAATCAAAGCGTAGACAAGTGCATGTTAAACCCCTCGGGCCAGTAAGATTTTTTTCCCAACAACAGTATCCGCCCGTTGTATGTGCTGACGTTTTTGTTATTTTTCCCCTCATTTCCCCCTGGTTTACCGCCAATTATTGCCACCACTCCTATAGTTATCAGGCTCTCTGTAATCATGTTTGTAAACAGACTATATCCCCAAAATAACATAGAATTCCATTGTTGGAAGTCATTCAAATTTTGGGCAAGTGAAAAGTTCGTTCGCGCTAGTAATCTTTTTATGTACTAGTACTTGCCCAACCTTGATAAGTACTTGCCCAACCTTGATAAGTACCCTGCTAAACACGTGCATCGACCACACACCAAACACCGGCACTTCTGCCCACCAACAAGGAATGCTATGAGACACATCCCGATTCTACTTTGACTGGTATTATAACGCCCTTTATACTGCAACTATATCCACCACCTCCTCAAACGACTGTATAACCAGTGGATGTAGCCTTCATCAAAGATTTCAGGGCCAAAAAGCTGAAGTCAGTCGGTATATTATCAGCTAAACCGGCGGCAGCCAGTTCGGTCCTACTCGCGCTGTTTCTGACGTAAGTGTTCGAAATACAACCATGATCGAAATGGGGGCAGGGTTTTGGGATCGGTCCATTAACATTACCAGAAACAAATCGTAAAAAATCTCAATCGAAATAATTGATTCTTACCTTGTGCCTTGTGGAAGGAGAGACAAACATATGAGCTCAGTTCAGCTGAACCGACACATTATATGAAGTCCACTCGGTACCAAGCAACGCAGGATTTTTTTTGGGACCCCTTGCAATGTGCACGTGGACACGTCGTGTTCAGGCTTACGGTGCTCTATGCCCGAGAGACACCGTTAGAGTTTGCGGTACAGTCGAAGACAGTTTGCCTGCGATGTCAAAACACATTTGAGTATTGTGTGGATTAAAGATGACTTCTTTATCATTTTTGTGGTTTTAAGTAATAATTCTTTCTACGTTTTGGGGACTAAATAGACAAACATTGGGACGCAAACATTGGGACGCATGCAGCCGTGTTTGTGGATGAGTTCATATTACCCTCCTTAGGGGTAACCATTTTAAGTTTTTTGATTTCACAGAGGCATATTAACGTGCATTAAATTTAACCAACGTGGTAGTTTTGGAGAACATTTGTAGCGCAATATTTTGGTGATATGATAAGGGATTGTGAATGAATGAGTCTTTTTATTCTATTCCTCGAATTAAGCACCCCCGCCCCCTTCATGGGGTGAGTCCATACGTGCACGTGTCATTCATTGTCCTGAAACTGACTGTACTTTGTACCCTTCATAGTGCGTACCTTGTTCCCAGTTTAACTATTTAAAGAAGGCTTTTGTTCCTTCGTTATACGTAGCGGACATATACAGCATATTTGACTGTGGTCAATAAATCATACGCTCAAGTAAGGGTCAATATACCATACGATTAAATAATGGTCAGTATATCATACCTCAAATAAACGTGTGATAAAAAAATGCTATGGCGGTCTTCGATTGATGTTTACCAAATGTTCATACTTAATGGAAAAAGACAAATGCCAGAGATAGGAAATCTCAGCCATATAACAAGAATTGACAATCTTTCCCAACTAGCTATGTACAACTTTGCATCTCCATGAAAGATGGGGATATACTTTTTGGTGTATCTGTCTGTTTGTCTGTATGTCTGTGTATCTGTTTGTGTTTCCGGATTTTTGTAGTCAGCATAATTCAAGAACCTCCTGATGGATAACGATGATATTTAATATGTGGGTAGGTGTTGGAAATACAAAGGTCAGGGTCAATTTTGGGGCCCCCTGGTATGTGACCTTCAACGGTAATGCAGAAAAAATTCCGTTTTTTTTTCAATCTTTTGACCTGGACATGCTATGGTCTTGATATTTTTGGGGCAGATAGCTTGTGGCGTAAGGAATACGAGGTGTATTTTGGGGTCCGCTAGCAGGTTGCTTTGGAACTTCAGGGGCGTTTTCGTCAAAAAATCGGCTAAGGAGGATAACTGAACAAGGGAAGGACAATTTAATATAATATCTGGTATTTAGGTAACTCATACGGACATGTACACCATTAAGTGCAAATTATGCAAACAGGCACTGACATGTAAATGTCGAGGTCATCTGCATAATCAGACTATTTGATGGAGATATGAGGTCTCCGAACTCTTGTTTTCAGGGTTTTGCAGAACTACCACTTCCTGGTGACATCTTGCGAGAATTGTTGAAACTGCATGCAAGAACCTTGCGGGCGTCCCCCAAACTCGACATTATTGCATCGTATATTAGTCTCGGTTACAGCTGTCAATTAAGCCGCTATAGATTTCAGTATTCTTCATATAACTCAGAACAACATTTTGCTAGACGATCTTTCATACTTGAATAAGGAAACGCAAGCAGAAATGCATTTTTGTTTTCATTCTAATAAGTCATCCACAGATAGCCATTTTGAGTGGGTACAAATCATTTGCATCAAGAATTGATTTGCTTATGTAATAAGAAAATTTGCTCTTCGCTATTCACAGAGATACTGTACTTGCATGATGATTCCATGCTGTTGAGTCGTCTGTTTGCAAGTCATATTGAAACCGCTAGTGGGCCTTCGTGACGCGTAGTAGTACTACTTTACGCGACTGTTAAAAAGTGAACTACGTATCACAAAGGCCCGCTAGCGGTTCAAGTGTGTATGAGCTACATCGGTCAAGTGTTGGCGAACAGACTAGGGCACAATCTGCGGTTTGCTGCTTAGTTTTGTCCTCACATTCACATAATCACGTTTCTATTGGTGTCTGGTTTGCGCTGTAGTCCGTTAAGCTTCTGTACTGTAGGTATCCGCATACAAGGAGTGTACATAATGTTTGTACGTTTCAAACGATGCCGTTCGGTGTGAACACAGTCAAGAGTACTCTCCAACCAGGGGTTCGGCTCCGGCTGCTTTTCACGTGTTTTAGGTGTTTTATCGGGCTTTCAATCCCAGTCTACTTCTGCAAAACATAAAGAAAACAACACAGACTAGAAAGCCCGATAAAAACGCGTCAAAACTAGTCAAATAACAGCCGGAACCTCTGCTTAGAGTGTACGACGTATCTTACAACGCATTGAGACAACAAGTATCTGTACCCATACTGAGACGACCTGGAACCCTACGACTCACATAAGTACATAAACATAAAGGCTGTAAACTTTAGGTCCATATCCTGTAATTCTTGAAACTTTCGCAGTGGTTTTATGATCGCGCTTTCCGCGCTGACGTCTTCACCACATCAACTTTTCTTTGATAGTACATGTGATTTTAGTACTGTACACTATGTGATTTAAGCGCTATCGTGAACTTAAAACCACTATAAAAACTCAAATTTCTCTCTACTGCAAAATTAAATCATCGTAAACTTAAAAGCATCTCCCATTTTCATCTTGTCTTTCTATGAACATTTTTCTTACTCTCCGAAGCAAAGGTTAGGCTCCGGCTGTATTTGGCGTGTTTTTAGGCGTTTTATCGGACTTTTTATTTTGTGCTGTTTTCTTTATGTCTTCCAGCCAAACTGGAAAAACGACTCAAAACACACCAAATGCTACCGAAGCTGAACTTCTGCTTGGAAAGTACATTTTTCTCTCCCCCTATTCCAGCGATACGTTGTTAACAAATGTTGTTTTCATACTCCTTTGAGATTACATGGCATGGTCTTCATTATTAGCCTGTGATCCAGCCTTCTGTATCGCTCCGCCGGTCGCAGGCTACCTCATTACCGCGGTGTTAGTGCGCAATTAGCCGTGACAACCTTACAGGGCAGCCAATTGTCGTCCGGACTGACCCCTTCACACACCGTTAACTCTCATCAAATCAATCAACTCTATCAGCGATGCTTTAACAACATTCGTCAGAGTATACATCTATAATCAGCAAAAATTAAACACGTGTAGTTATGGTTATCATATTTTGTATCAGCATAAACAATATCAATATAATCAGTTAGAGTCAATTCCAAGACACCGCACGATATTTGTACTATTTTCGAATTATTGTCATATAATAAAGAATTGATATGAATTGATATTTCTGAAAAAGGGATGCAAACATTCTCAAAGTTGCTACCATATAGGGTTTGTAAATATAGTGATTTAATATGTTGTAGATTGCTATTATATCTTATTGCCCACTTAGCTCTTTTCAATGTCTTGCCTTAACTTTACCATGCTGACAAAGATGTAGGGGGATGAAGCAAGATTGATTAACCACTGCGCGACGAAAAGTCCTTTCGCAGATCTAAACATTTTGAAAAATGGAAGATGTTTCTCCGCATCTTTTCGTCTCGAAAATGCCATCCAACTGTCCTTCACTTTAACTTGCTTTTCTTTTACCGTTTAAAAGTACATATGCGGCCACTTGATAGTTTTCATCTATAGTCCCTGGTCGCCAATTTGCTGTATTCCCCACCAACCGCTAACAAGTAGCCAATTAAACATGGGGAACAATTGAATATGTATTTCAGGCAATTAGATAGAAATAATTGATGTGGAAATTACCGAATCGAGCGGGGACCATTAATCATGTTACGGCAAACGATTAATTTCTTGCTTGCGGCAAGAAGTGGTGAAATCAACGAGGAATCAGAATACCATGTGGCCATTTCAAAGTAGAAGCAAGGTTAGACTTTTAACAAATATATATTTCTTTTGGTCAAAAACTAGTAAATAGTTTAAGCGTTTTTCTGCTTCAACTTGGCAAACACTTGATATTATTGTACAAAAATAATTACAAAACATACCAATCCACACAGCCGTTCTTGAGTTATCACACAGCCGTTCTTGAGTTAACACACAGAAAGGGAGAGAGAGGCGCTATTGAAAATACAACCACCATGAATATCCTATGGAAGTAATAATGAAAATATTCTGTTTTATACGCTTAAAGGTGAAAAAACATGACGGTTTAAGCTCTTCATCGTTATTGTTCGATAACGCTACACACTGTTTTACAATAACCGTATCGACACCAGTTCAGTTCGATCTTCCCCTGACCCAATATAGCCCCCTCGTTATGTCCGATGACGAATTACCGCCACCAAATAACAACAACCTTCTGAATTGCACTAATTTAAGAATCAGCACTTTTAGGCCAAAGGTCAAGTGAGTCGGACACGCCTGGTGAGCAACGACATCCGGGTACTTAGCGCCAGCAATATGGCGGCCAAAACGAGCCACATGGGAAAGAGTTACTCTTAGCTCGGTTGAAATGTACGCAGTTATCCTACACAAATAGCCATCGTAAGAGATGTTGACTTATCTCTAGACAATCTTAACTTAACTGACTGATAAAAATCGGTGTATATTAAACCAATCAGGCTGTTGTAAAATGGTCACAATAAATGTTGTACGTGATGAATGCTGGAGTCAGACTTTATGCCGATATCATGGACTTTAATGTCCAATTGATCCTCCGCTTTGACTTGATTTCCTTCCAATTGGAGGCAGTTTTAAGAGGTTTGCCGATGGAGTCGGTGTCGCTTCGGTGTCAATGGCTTTCCTGATGTTAGGTGGGGGGTTAATGGGAGTGACCCTGTGACAATGTGATTTCAAATGGTTGGATTCTCAGTGCCACTGTCTATAAAGTTTCACAGCTACGAAGCGCAAGACAACGAATTGGAGGACCTTAGGCTTAGCTTGTAGAACTTTGTGTGGTTTGGAAAGTAAAATGTTTTGGTCGGAAGTCCTCTTTATAGATATGAAGGTCATGTGTGTATCTAAGTAACTAAGTTTCACATGTACAATACTACCTAATCAGGACATGATGGTCTTCCATTATAAATCTCGGCACTCAAAGATGTCAATCTATTGAAAATGAATGCTATGATGTAGGTGACGTTACATACAGTATTTGTGGACGTTATTTGCAAAAAGTACTCTTTACCATAAAGCGTGACAAATTGTTTCTGAAAGGGAGTGATGGCAAATTATTTTACTACACAACAATCATTTACACAGGCAGGGTGGAATGTAACAGAGGAACCTTTATGCATCTGTGAATAAAGGCAAAGTAGTTAAAGATCGCAGGATGAACCATGGAGTGTTCTGAGCCGAATAGTGTTAAAATTGTAATGCCTGTCCTTGGTGCTGAAAAGAGTATCTCATAGCATGTGCACACAAAGGGCTTAGGTTTACACCGCGTCAAATGCTGTATAACTCTGAACTTCAGCAATTATACAATATAGTACTGTACTTCAAGTATTGTATTGTATTGCAAAGATACTTTAGTTCAGTTTAAGTGTCAATTGTTGTAAATGGTCAGCTTGCTTTGAAAACTTTAGATACGAATACCTTTTGGAGAAAATTACATTGTAAATGTTCATTGCTTTGAAAACTAGAAGACATTTTGGAGAAAACTCATAACGCTAATGTGCATTGCTTTCAAACCAGGGGTACATTTTGGATAAGAATCATGTTGCGACTGTTCATTGTTTTGAAAACTAGAGGTATATTTTGGAGAAAACTCATAACGTTAATGCTCATTGTTCTTAAACTACGCCTAAAGGCATAGTTTGGAGAAAAATCATATTGCGAAAGTTCTTAGCTTTAAACCTAGACGTACATTTTGGAGAAAACGATCCACATGACTAAGAAAACACACGACTGTAATTACAATTCTCTTCTTACAAGGCCTCTTCCCAACCCGCCGCTAACAGATGGCGCACCGCACATTAGCCCCCAAGGCAAGAGATTATGGGGAGTACCATCTTTACTTTACTAATTTATTATGTCGTAATCTCGGATTCGGCGGGAAAATTACGTCTATTGGACTGCTTACCGCTGAGAAGCGTATCAAGTGGCTCCGGCAGAGAGGAGTAAATTTGGGAGAGGCACAGGGCTTCTGTGACTCTTTCTTTCTTTCCTCTCTCTCTCTCTCTCTCTCTCTCTCTTTCTCTCTCTCTCTCTCTCTCTCACTCTCCCTCTCCCCCCCTCTCTCTGTCGTTCTCAGTCCTGTCGATCTAAAACGTTTAACCCGAGTTGTTAACCTAAGCAAATACCCGCCTTAACCTGGATTGACCCCGAATCAAGTATTGTCATGATATGTCTGATATGATGACATATTTCCACAACCTCTGTATGTGAATATGTTCTAAATAAATCAAATTGTCATTTTTTCACGTGTAAATTTACGTGTTCGTCTTACCAAAAGTTGTTAACGTTATAGATGTCGTTGAGAATACGAATATTTCTGTATGTGGAATCGAAATGGAGTCAAAAGAACAGGGCAAAGAATAATTTACAATGGGGGGAGGGGGTATTCAAAGGCAAGCCCCTCCCCATCGCCCGTTCCATAGAATACTGGTTTCAAAACTCAAGGTGAAGTGCCTCAATATGGCTTTGAACATCTCTTTTTCATAAACTACACACCACAAACGCACTCAACGCAATAACTTTTTTGAACTGTGAGATCATCTGTTCTTCTAAAGTCGCCAAGTTACTAGTATCTACTTCTAGGCCAGACCTTTTAGAATGGTAGTTAGAGGGGTGGCTAATGATCTTATTTGATGTCTTTCAGTTTCTGGTGTACTGGACTACATCTCCTGTTACTGAGGAAGTTTCTACTAACGAACATTCCTAAACCAGTGGGGAATCGTCTGAGTCTAAAACTGCTCACTCTTACTCTTCAAGAAGAGGTAAGGCTCCAGCTTTTTAAAAGTTTTTTTTAGTCGTTTTTATCGGGCTTTATATTTCATATTGTATGTTGTATTGTCAAAACCTAAGACAAAGCGACTAAAAAACGTTCTTAAAAAGCAGTTGGAGCCTAACCTCTGCTTGAAGAGTTTGCTAATTTTGTGCATTGCTTGGTAGTACTTTAAACACGCGTTACGGGGATTAAAGAAATAAAATCTAAGCTTTTGGAAAGTTTCCAAGCACGTTGTCCTCGGTGAAGACATCTGCAACTTTGAGAAGAAGTTGAAGGTCAAACTATCCCATGGTTTAAGACCTCTGGAAAGCCTGAGTCGAGCGCGCCGCAGCCTAATCACTCTCCCTGCATTTCACTTTACGTTCTTCGATTTTTGCTGAATACCGGAGGATTTCTGCCTCAAAACCATTATGTGCCTTAATGATCCAAAAGTCGTATTTAAGGAAGACAACGTTTCGGGAGTATCCCGTGCGCATTGATTCCATCATGGACAATAATTAGCCATTGATTGAACACCGAAAGGACTAACTAGTCTTGATGAAAAGTTAAGCCTAGGCTCGCGGGTAAAGAGCCGGCAATGCCATCTCAGACTGCGCTCCAAACTTTCCCCCCAAATCCTGAACCGTAATGCATTGTGAGGAGATTTTCCCTTCATGATTCTTTCATGGTTACTGCTGGCGGTTGCATGGGCCCGTGCTCGTGATAATTGGCGGGCCGTCTGTAAATTGGGGTTAAACAGTACAAGATGGCGGTACTCAAGCCGCTTTAACCCTGGACTCCCGGGCGGAAACACACGAACCCCGCCGGAAATAGCCGGCGGGAACTGGTCAGTTTCACAGACGACATCTTCGTGGGGAGCGCGGCGGCCATTTTATTTCAGACGACAGTAACCGCTCCTCCTGTTATGACCAAAGAAACGGCGCCCCTTTGCGGCTAGAATTAACAGACCGCTTTACCAAATTTCCCCGCCACTATATTAGCCGCTGTATCAATTCAATCCGGCTCTATCCAATATGACTTGCTGGGTGAACCTTTGCATAGTAGATGAAATTGGCTATAAAATATTCATACGCAATCCCAGAAGAAAATTATATGTGTCATCAGGTTAAAGAAGCGGATGTCATGTAAACGAGGGGTACAAATTGCTTAAATGTCCAAAGGCTAGGCTAATGGCTTGACTTGGAACCGTGTCCCTCTGCTTGAATAACAAATGGCTGAGGTCAACTGACCAAAACGCCAAGGCTTGTTGCCGTTTCATTTCAAACTCTCATATAGCAATAGGTCTCGGATATTTCGTATTTAGTACATAGCGGCGCTTCACGTTATGCATTAAACAATAAAATACACACAGGAATAAGTAAAATAACATATCAATAATCGTCTAAACTACATTTCAATCTGCACTCAATGTTGTGGGAGAGGAAGATAATGAGTGGACCAAATACGATGATTTTTAGCAAGTTTATGATATTATGAAATGTGAAAGATAAATATGTTTCTAAGACCACATAGCATAGCTTTACAGCTGTTACGAAATCGAAAAGTTTCTAGAGTTGCAAAAGAAATCCCGACCTATCAATGAGGCGTGACGGAAGGTCGCAAAACGCCCCAACCGCTTGTCGATTATCGGTGTAACAATAATATGACGATATTATCGTCCAGCCACCCTTATGAAGTTCCTTTTATTGTCTTGTATCCGCGCGGTCGATATTTTCCACTTCTATTTTTCACCGGCTATTTCTCGCGCTTCGATTTTTTGTAGAGGAGGGCAATGATGAACATAAATGTTTTAACATTGTTGCGAGGGGCTAAACGACCGAGAAAGATTACTCCAAGCTGTAATGGCAAATGACGCTATTTGCTACATTTCTCCTAGGAGGATCATTACGTCGTTGTAAGTACGTGCAGACGTGCGGCACATGTTGAGAGATTCGGACAAATTAAGAAATTTTCGGGAGTTCGTTTTTTCGGGATAGCTCGGTGGGGTTTCGGCGATCGGGTCGTAAGCTGAAGTCATGAGTGTGGCGTGATTACCTAAAGAAAGAGACAATGAGATTCTGTCATTTTGTCTGTTACACCTCGTCTGTTATCGCTGGGTTATTCCCTCCATAGGATTAGGTACGGGGAGACCGATCGATGGCTTCGTTTCGCCTGCACACACGTTGTTAGTTTCGGACCAGAGCGCTTGTGGTGGGCTTTTGGACGTCCAAGCTGTGTGTGTGTTTCTGAGTGCGTGTGCGTGCGTGTGTGTGTGATTGTTGTCTGTATGTGTGTGTCGGTGTGTGTGTGTGCGTCTGTGTGTACGTGGATGTGTGTGTGTACGTCTGTGAGCGAGCGTCTGTATGTGTGTGTGTCTCTCTCTCTGCGTTTGTGTGTGCGTCTGTGTCTGTGTGTGTGTGCGTGCATGTGTGTGTGTGTACGTCTGTGAGCGAGCGTCATTGTGTGTGTATCTCTCTCTGTGCGTGTGCGTGCGTGCGCGTGCTGTGCGTGTGTGTATGTGTGTGTCTGTGTGTCTCTACGTTTGTGGTGTGCGTGTGTATATGTGCGAGTGTAAGCGCGCGTGCGTGTAGTGTAGAGTGGTGTAATGTGGTGTAGTGTAGTTTGTAAACTGCTCTTTTAAGATCGCAATTCTCTTCATACAATGTCATAACCTCTTAATTGAGCTTATCAGGATTTAATAACTGCATTATCAGCATACAAATCGGAATTTTGACAAGATCTCCTGACTGGATACACATACCTCATAGCGGTCGATTTTATGAACTAGTAGCTATGGTGGATTTTCAACAAGTCGTCTTTGAAATGTTTTTGAAACAGATGGGCCACTCGGAAGGAAGGCAGAGTATGCTTGAGTTTGAGGAACTTGAGTATAACATCTATGAACAAAGACAAATGTAAAGAGGATTATAAAAACATTATATTGAAGTCCCAAAAGATGAGTGCCTTAGCGTCCAGACTTTGACTTGTCTGACACTAGCGAGATATTATGAATGTTTCATTTTTAAACCATTTCGGAATGGTCAGAACGGTATTTAAACTTATGATAATGATATTATCTGGTATATTTACATCAATCAGCGTTCGACACTTCAAGGTCAAGATTTCGTGTCAAAATAATACCATCTTTGCGTAGGACACCAATTGAATCCACATTTTCCTTTATAATGCTAACCAACAAAATAGACAAAAAGTCACAGCAAAACAGCTGAAAAGTTTATAACTACATCTGCTTTGATGTAAGGAAAGTCCTAGGTGGCTTGTTGCACTTGCTGTAAGTGGCAGAGATCTTCGTCTGCGCTGCATGTAGAAAACTTTATTCTCCTGTTCCTGTGTAAGTGACTACCTTGGGGGTGATCACTAGCCCTAATGGCAGTGAAACTATCTTCTCGGACATCACAGCAACTTCAAGACAAGGGCGCAAATCCCGAAAATGAAGCGTCCGAGCCTTCGCGACTGTTATTTTCTGTGAGCCCTGGTAAACGTAATTATAGTCGTGTCCAGAGAATAGGAGCCGCCGTCTTATCGCTAATTCTACCGGGGCCCAATCGCGTCTGCCCGGCCGTAACTGGACTGACGAGACACGGTAAACGACAGGGCAGGGGACCCGGTGCTGATTCTATCAAGCCCAAGTCAATTTACTCATACTTTCTCTATTTCTGCCTATGATGGATACAGGCTATTATTTCCTAGGGGCAAGAGGTGGCCATCCCCGTGCGGACTCCAGCCATCAGTAGCCGCTAGATTGGACAATGATACATTAGCGTCATTACAAGTATGGGGTTGTAACGACAAGAGTTGCGCCTTAATTTCTGTCCCTCATGACCGCGGTGGCGTGGGGTCACTCCGGCCAACAGTTTATTTAGATATCGCGGGCCTAATTGCCCCAGTGAAGCTTGTTAGCAGCGACTGCTTGTCACCCGGGCGTCGCCTTTGTACCGACAGACGTATTTGCCGGCTCCAAATGGCCATAAAAGTCGAGATCAATCCGCCGAGTGGCTAGCGATGACAGCTATCCGAAAGTGTTTACATTTAGTGCGACAATTTCGGACTGCAAAATCAATAGGATCATGTTGGATAATGGAGAAACGATAGAGTAGGTCGGCGGGGGCGGCACTAGTTCTGTGTCCACCGCTGTGCTCAGGAACAGTGTGCGGGATACTGGCCACACGCAGGGGTACACTATATGCTAGTCACCGGTCATAATTCTTCTCTATCTTCCCCAAGTCCATTACAAGGGGCCAAATGCCACCGAGACGGAGGCGACCCTGGAAAATTGAGCCATCAAGCAAGTCCAAATTAGTTTCCCTTGGACGACACTAAGTATTATAGCAGCAATTTGGGGAAAGCGTTACCTTTACTAAATGAGATTGCTTCTATTCTATATCGTTCCCATAAGACACAGGGTTCTCCAAGTAGGGTCGTTGTGCGTTCGTCTCTTCCGGTGACTGACTTTTCATCAATTCCGAACTTGGTGACCCTGGCCTTTCCTTGGAATGTTGGAGAGATGATATCGCTTGTCTATTTAGCTGTTGCATTATTTTTACGGTTTCTTTACCTCTCTGGTAGTAGCCCAATCACATAATTGAAGGCTCTCAATGTAATGATCGATGTTTCCGACGTCTTGAAATGTCACGATAGTGTCACGTGATGTTCACGTGGTCACTCCGTGCCACTCTGACTTTTCAACTTGAGTTGAGACTTTCAGTGTGCGGCTTGCTTGTATACAACCAATAAAGTCATAACTAACCACGCAACAAGCGTTTTGAGTAGTACCATCCTGTGTTGAGTTCTTAATTGTTGTGTTGTACTGTGATGTGTTACTATAATGTGTTGTGCTATGTCGTGTTTGTTGTGTTATATTGTGTTGTGTTGTGTTCTACTGTGTTGTGTTCTACTTTGTTGTGTTGTGCTGCAGTTTTGCTCCGTTGTATTTTGATATGTTGTGTTGTGTTTGTCATGTTGTGTCATGTTGTGTTGTGTCATGTGTTGTGTTGTGTTATATTGTGCTATATTGTGTTTTTATCTGTTGTGTTGTGTCGTGTCGTGTCGTGTCGTGTCGTGTCGTGTCGTGTCGTGTCGTGTAGGTCCGTGTAGGTCTGTGTCGTATTTGTGTTCTGTACCTCTTTTGTTCAATGTCACTCACAAGATAGGGCTTTTTTTTAATATTCAACCAACTTCTGTCAACCCAGTGCAAATAACAAGCCTGCACGTCAAAATATGATCCACAAGCAGCTGGAGACATGCCTTTTCATATGACGTAAGGCCGTCCATTCAACACCAAGGACAGGCGCATGGTTTAGTGAGCTCCATGATTCTACATGCGGGACGTTCTATTCAGCACCAAGGACAGGTGCCATCCACGGAATGCCGCAAAACGCCGGGTTGTCGTAAAACCTCTCTTGCTTGTTGGGGAGACTTGTTTATCGTACGCATGAAACAAAACGACGAAAAAAAATATAAATAATGCTGACTTTAGCTCTTTATATACCCCTACGGCCTCAAACAAAGGCTATGGGGCTACTTTTATCTTCGTATACACAACGTTCACCTGAAAATGTATAGTTTATTACGCTGTATTATTCTTTATTATTATGATTACTTTACTTTGTACTCATCTGCATACGCATTATTCAAGTCTATTGTTTCTATTCATATTCTGCATACAAAACCCAGGTTATGGTTCTGATATTTTGTATTGACCTCTTATCTTCCCAGTTTACTCTAAGTTGCCTCAGTTGATTTTGTTACTTTTTCGGTTCACAAATTGTTCTGCTGCTTATGTTTCACCTTATTGTATATGAATTGTTACGGACTCCAGTAAGAAAAGTGTAACTATATATCACTAATGGAGATCCAAATAAAACAAACAAACAGACTATCTGACATATATTTACGCACTGCTACTTTTGGGTATGAGATGGTCCCTCAATATTCATGAAAAATCATTTCACTTGGAAACGAAGTTTGACATGTTGAAACCACCCCTTTATAATCAGTCAGCCCTACTCTCTGTAATGATTGCCCATTTTGTTTCCTTTTGTCCCGCCATGACTCTGACAAGTATCATTTACTCGATATTTCCCCACTCAACAGCGCGGGCTTTATTGTAAGCAGGAACAAGTAATTAAGAGGGTCTCTGCTTGCCTAGCCACGGACAAAAACCTTTTATTACACATTATCAGCAGTGGCCATTAACACTGATGTATACACCCTTATCATGTCAGGGTTGGTTGGAGAGCATAGTTGGTACGGGAGCAACGGGGTCCATACTCCATTTGTGTCCTGTTAACCATCCATCTATTTCAACTGTAGGCTCTGTCCAAGCTCAATATATGGCCTATGATAATATGTTGTGTTTCCGACCGACCTTAGCAAAAAGCCTGCCAACCCTAGCCTTTTTGGTCGACCGCTAGCGCTGGCAAGGGACATGAATTTTTGTTATCTAACATATGGGTGATGAAAATGGTGTATAATATTTTTTTCCAACATATTCTCCCCATTCCTGTTCAAATAGAAAACTTTGCTTGTACATTGTACATTGTACATCTGTACGATTTTCCAAAGGTTGTTGAGAGTCAATGAAGTTTCTGGACACATTGCTAAAACTTGTTCGCAATTCAAAGGCTTTATTATTGTCCCCATACATATCGTAAACAGAAAATCGTATCACAAAAGTGACCGCGTCTCAACTTATATAATACAATGTGTCAGGGTTAGAAAAGCGAAGGGGAAGGGGTGCAACCGAATTCCAAGAGGCGAGGCTGACACTTGCTTGGAATCTAAAGTTTTTAATATCGCTCCAAACAGAAAGCTAGCGGTGAAAAAGAAACAGGCTGGACAGATGTAGGATAATATCACTGACTCTTCTTCATTTACATTCAAACATTTGAATGCGCTAGTCGTCCCCACTTCCAAATGAGTCGACTTTTTCCCGACACCAATCCTCCTCAGCTTAGAACATATATAAACTAATAAACTTTCCAAAAATCGCCTTGAACAGATCACATAATTGTAAAAATCCTAGCCGATCCCAAGCACATCACCAACACTTGTAACTCGTCTAAAAGACAACCAACTTGACGATTTTACCTTTATCACGCCGATTATTGTGGCTGTACGATGAGCCATATTTTTACGACAGAAATGCGTTATCTCAGTACTTATGTGCCAAATCCACTCCGTTGTTTTTATGAAGGCCCGGTTGTTGAGTGGGTCGGGGTTCAACTGTAGTAATAAACACCATTAGCACAGGCCCTATCTCACAGTTCCATTATTGTCAGATGACTATCATTAACTCCGCTGCGGTTTGGGGTAATAATCGAGCAATATTTTCTACCGATATGATCTGGCGAACCTCTCGGCCAGCTGAGGTCTAGACTGGACCATGGCCCCCATGTGGTGCTCTCACCCAGACTATATGTGCGGTAGTACGTACGTGTACTCCAGATACTAGTTACCGGTACAACGCAATGTTTCTTCTCATTTTAAAGCTCAATATTGTAGAGTTAAGCTCCAAATAGATGTAAAGATATGGTACATTCTTGTGTCTATTTAACATTTGACTTTAAGTTTACTACTTTAACTCTTTTTAAGCCTCTTTCCAGTTAGAAGGAGCAATACTAGAAAAGAGTACTGTATGTTGGAAATACCGTCGTCACTGAGAAAAAGTCGGATCTTTGCATCTTCTTGGAGATTGCCATAGGCATAGAGAAGGTCTTGCAAGTTCCGTCAGTTCTGTGTGTAACCACATTATGACAAGTAGCTGAATATTTCCTATACATATAATGGGACTTCTTATGGTTCTGTTATAGTTATAAAATAGTGCCATGAAATATATTTTTTGCTCCAAATAAATAGATTGCATTGTTGTTAAATGATCATGATCACAAACGTAAAAGATCTACTTGAAGTCGCATACTGATATTACCACCCCATCGCTTCTGTCATTGGATTCATAGCCTGTCTGAATGAGAGAATATTCTTTAGAGACAAAAAGAAACATGCATTATATTTCAAGAATAAACGTTGTGTGATATGATTTCAAGCATTGGCTTCGATTAATTTCGCTATAATCTTTTGAGCAGTACCATGCATTTTTTAAACGTTCAATGTCATTAAATACATTGTGACATTTTCCACATTCAGTCGACCAAAAACAACATTATGCTTGCGCTATAATGTACGCATTATGAATAGAATAACGGTTTTCCCGTTGTCTCGGTCACCCCTGGACCCAAGATTAAAAGCCAATCAACCCCGGGGCACCGTGACTCGACCCCAGGGCAGCCTGGTTCTAAATGCACGCCGGGAATGGGTTTGGCCTCTGACAACTCTCCGGGCTAGCCTCCACCAGGCCTTCCTACGGGGGTGCGGGGATCGTAGAATTCGGGAAAAAAATCGGGAAATTGGCCAGAGGAGTCAGTCCACGCTTATGTTTAGGTCTCCTCTACTGAACAGACGGCCAACTCCTCTGGTAGCCAAACTCCCCTGGCAAATTATTCTCCCTAAAATAGCCAGCGCACTCAGTCTGGTAGAGACTATCTCAGGCTGTATGGTCCTTACGTGTGGAGTTTTATGTCAGCCATATGCCAGGGAATACATGCATGGATAACCATCTCGTAATAACGTAATAAGGACGGGTCGAGAGGATGGATACAACTTTTATTACTTCGCATTTGTAGCCACGAACAGTTGACGGAACTGCATATATAAAGCGCGTAAAATTCTGTCCAGACGACATCATGACATCTGTATCAACTTTTCTATTTATGATTGCTGTCTCATCTTAACGCAAAGTACTGGTAGTTGTTTTTTTGTGTGTATGTTTGTTTATTAAGTAATTTGCGGGTTTGTTTCTGTACCTGTGAAAGCAGAGTCCGTGAATGGCACTCTCTTTTTGCCATTACCAAGAAGATTAAGTTTGTGAGTCTGTATGTCCTTATGGGCAGCATAACTCGAAGGATTTCGAAAAGCTGTGGATGTTCCTTATGATATTTGGTGCGTGAGTATGGGTCGGGAAAACGAATGTCGGGTTCAATAATGTGTAGGTTTGGCTCCCTAGCGGCTTTATTGCAACTTTCCGTTCTCATTTTGCTTTCATGATTAATGCAATATACGAGAGGACTCTCAAACATGTGACATATATGTAACTGAGAAATAAATAAATAGAATACTATTAGTATTATTTGGGGATGTTTTGCTATCAGACAACTTTTCAAAGACTTTGGAAAAACGTTTGTCTAGAATGTCTCTGCCTCAAATTCAATTTTCCTGTAAAACATCCTTACCTCACAGTTTTTAATAGATGATACTGTTTTTTTCTAAGACTTTGTGCAATTATTGATGTTCATGTGAGAGAAGGCTCCGGAGTCTGCGTGTCCATACAGTGTAGTTTATCATTATGAATATGGAGAATCCTATAGCTATTGAATCCTTTGTTCAAAACAGAGACCAAGAGAGACACAGTTATATATACTTTATAAGGGTCATGTTTTTGTCAATGCCTATACATTTGCGTGATGTTCACTTTTGGAAGCTGGACTTTGACGTAAATACTATCTGGATTTTATTCGTTGTGGCTAGCGTTTGTTTTATAACACGATTATTACCTCCATGAAAAAATGGAGGTATAGTTTTGAGTGTGTCTGTGTGTGTGTGTGTCTGTGTGTGTGTCTGTCTGTGTGTCCGCATATTGTGGTCAGCATAACTTGAGAATCTCTTGATGGACTACGATGATATTTGGTATGTGGGTAGGGGTTGGGAAGACGAAGGTCAAGGTCAATTTTGGGCCCCCTGGTGTGTGACCTTGGTACTGCAGCGCAACTTCCGGTTTTGCTATCTCGGTGTTCTGAACATGCTATGGTCAAGATTTTTAAGTATTAGATAGCTCTTGTGCTCAGGAAAAAATGACATAAGTTTGGGCCCCCTAGCGTCTAGTTTTGGGATAGCAGGGGCATTTTTGTCAAAAACTTCTGACGAGGATAACTCAAGAAGGGAATAACGGATTTTCATGATTTTTGGTATGTAGGTACCTTAGACAATGTTGTACAAGATAAAATACTAATTATGCAAAATAGGAGTACATTTGCATAATTAATGAGAATATTCTATCATAGCAGTTTTTTCAATGTATCTCTTGTCCCGGACGTGATATGGTCGTGACATTTGGGTGGTAGATAGCTTTAAGCGTCATGACAAAGTGGGGCAAGTTTCAGTCCCCTAACATTCAATTGTGGAACTGCAGGGGCGTTTTTGTCAAGACACTCCAAAGAGGATAACTGCAGAAAGGAACGACGGATTGCCTGCATTTTAGGCATGCAGGTAGCTTAGGCAGAGATTTTCATAATGATATACATGTTATGCAAATGATGACTGAATTTGCATAATTAATGAGGAAATTGTACAGTTCCATTGTTTTCAACAACTGGACCTCAATACATGTAACACATGTTAATTATGATTGGTGGAATATAAGCAGATACCAAATATGGTAATATGGAACTTATTTGCATAATTTATGTAAAAATTGCAAAACATTTTTATGATTAATAATGGGAATTTTATAATTGTGACATGTGAACGTTAGTCAATGATTAACAACACAATGCATACATTATGTTAATGTCTTAGTCAATTGCATGAAATTCATGGAGGTATGAGGTCGCCGAACTCTAGTTATACTAGTGTTCAGAACGTACGCTAATATAGTAAAGTAATGAAATATATTTTATAGATTTGTATACTTACCATTGAGAAATTGGCATTGTATGTTAAGATAGTCGTTCAATATGTTTATACATACTAGAGGTCAGTGTATCACTGATAAAGAGTATATGACATTGGTCTTTTATGTCTTTGTAATATATCCTCCAAATTCCATCCCAATTTTTTTTTTTAAGTCATCAGACAAAACATGACAAACGTAAGTCTAGTGATGGCGGACTCAATCTAACAAACTTATATTAACGCCGCCACTATACCTATAAAAAACACGTCAACAAAATGAGAAAAACATGGATGTAATAATGCAAAATCCCATTCTACTTTCTCCGTGTTTACAGACAAAAAGAAAACTACTCTCCTCTTACCATCACAAAACGACCATAAAACTGAAAATGTGAAAACGTTCGTCTTCCACTGTCTATCAAATAGAAGTCGAACACAATGAGCGTTGGCAGATGGATACACTGTTCTGCATTATTTTTCAGTCTATTTCATGTTACTTTCAATCATCCCCAATAGAAGAATTTGCAATTAACTTAAAACTATCATAAACTTACTATTACATTACTCATGTTGTTCATATAGGTTGACGAAGGCCTGGCAGACTACTATTCAAATTAGCAGGATGAGAAATCGCCTTGTCGTGCACTTCTTTAATTGGCCACGCCCCATCGCCATGTCCATTTTCACACCAATTACGGAGATAATCGGATCAAATTTCACACCTTGTACGTCAGACGTCAGCCGGTCAGACAAGGCAAACGAGCCATGATGAGTTGGGTTAGTCCATTAAAAGAAGGGGTGGGTGACCGATAAATTTTGGAGCACGAAAAATACCTTATGAGTCACAAATAGATGTCGATAATTTACAGTGTCATATAATGATTTTGACTCAAGTCATACCAAAAAAAATGTTGACTGGGCCGACATAAGAATTAGGCAACTCAGCCACCCTTAAATGAGTTTTAATGAGTACATATTCGTGTTAACTTTGTACGTGTACAATAATTCCAATTCAACCCCCGATCTTCCTTGCTTTTTTGTGTATTTTGTCACAAACCATCCAATTATACATGATTTTTTTTATACTTAGTTTTTTAAGTGTCTAATCTAATTTCGAATTGCAGTGAGTTTGGTGACACCGCATTTATGATTAAGTCGTTTTTCACAATTTTAAGGCCAGAAATTGTCTTGAAATTTGCCATCAATCTCAATGAGTGCGTAATATGGCCTTTGTATTTGCCGGCATTTCATGAGTCGGAGAGATAACTGTACCTGTTATATCATTTCTAGGCTTTGTTAAGGTTGAATAACTGAATAATGATGTCTGTTAGTCATAATGATATGAATTCTTAACCATAATTCGTCTACTAATTGTATGTACAATCTATAATCGTAAAATGAAAAGAATATGTACTCTTTTTTTATTTTGATGAAAATGACATAATCTGAGAAAATATCATTATTAGAGCCAACCGTTATTATAATAAAAAAAGCTGAACAATAAGTAGACAGAAGTTGGTCACGTAGTATTAGTTTTACATAGAGTTACGTCTATATAACGCTTTGTCTGCATTCTTTCGTGGAAAATATGTCACGATAAGTATTTCCGGTCACGTCCGCTCGCGCGAGACTTGATGATTCGGACTTGTTCACGAGAGCGTGTCCCCTCATTATTGAAGTTAAATCACTCCTAATGGCCAACAAAACCTTTGCCTTGGCTGAACACGCTGGGGCCCCTAACCCCAATCGCATTCCGCTAACCCTTCCACACTTCCATCTGAATGCTAATTTGCCCCGCTAAAGAAAGATTTGGCGGATATTTGGGGGCAAAACCGGTCGACTGAGATATTACTGCACGCCCAAAATGGCCGGGGATCAATGTCGCCTACCTGGCACGGTTATTTCATTTTCATCATAACATATCACATTGATCGCCGCTAACATATATTGCTGTGGTATGGGATTCACTTTGTCGCGTAACACGTATCCAATAACTACCAATGGAGTTTTATTACAAGTGTCCATTGTCCGTGTCTCTTTCGAGAAGGATGGGGGAAGGGCATATGAGTAGGGCGATGCTTTGACTTGTTCTTCTTGGCCTTCGTCCCTACTTCTCTGAAAATATGTTGTCGCCCCGAATGCAATTACTGTCCCCCCTCGCATTGTCTGCGAAAAATAGCATATTAACCTTTGAAATGTCGAGTGAATTGGCTGTCCGCGGGAATCGGGGTTCGGCCCATTTAAACCTCAATTGTCGCCGCTTAAATGGCTGGTGAGATGAAACCCTTTACGACCGTGCCAGTCAACCCCGACATCATTTGGAATTGTTACATGGGAGCTTCAATGATGTTGAACGGGAAGGCGGGGCTAGTGGGAGTCAGGGCCGCCATCGGCGGATCGTTCCGACATCATTCCTCTCCCGCTGGCGGTGGTAATGTTCGGTAAGGGTCGGCATCCTCCCCTGGATCATTATTGACCGTCGTTCTGTGTCGATGATGAGCTATAATCTGGCCGGTCCAGCGGTGTTATAGGTGCCGTGCCCCTCCCCTTCCGGACCCTTCCCGTGAAAACGGCCGGTCCGACTAGTTCCGCCGTGTCTGCTGCCCTCATAAAATTCACCTAATCGCCTGCTTTTCTTCTAATCTGCGCCCTTTAGCTTTACCGCTAATGTCTTTGTGCCTCGTTAAGCAAATTGTCTTTGTGTCTTATCAATTTACCGCCGTCGCAACAAGTCGCTCCGTGGTCTTGTTGTCTCCGACATCCGGGACATCTCCGTAGAACTGTGGTTTCCATGACAACGGATGTGTTTGTCGTCCGAAAACTAGAATTGAAGTTTCTATTCTGTTTCCACTTTGAGTTTTTGTCCGAGCTTTTTTTCTCTACATTAAGTTTATGATGAATATTATGAGCGAGCGGTCCTTCTGATAGCAGCTCTCCATCTAGACCCGTTCTTGCTCCAGCGGAAAATTGTGAGGATTTGTAACTCATACGTCCAATTTTCCGCCTGTAAATTGAGCTTTTCCGTTTCATTTGTCTGCCGTAAGTTCAGGGCCCGGTGTCGGGAACCATTTGGTACATGCGCTTCAAAACGCGCCTTTCCTATCTGTCTTGAACAAAATTACCTGGGGGAGGGGGTGCAAATGTTTTTCCTAGAATGATAACATTTCTACACTTCTTCACCTCTATTGCTACACTAGTATCGTTTCGTCTATTTGCGTCTTTTTTTTACACTGTTTGAATCTTTTATGTTACCACGGGCAAGAATTTGCAATAAACTTTAACATTATCTGACAATTTCCCTTTTCCTCATTAAGGACCATTGGCTTTTCAGTTCAGACATATTTTGTCTTTTCTGTATCACCCTCAGAACATTTCTGAAGATAGATGCATAACTTATAATAAAACGTATGTCGGTTTGTAGAAAATTGTCAATGTTAGATGTTTGCTCTTGTAAAATGATCTTTTAATGAAGGCATTGACAACATTTAGTTTTCCAATCCAAAAATTGAAAGACTTCCTTTACCAAGACAGACTCCTAAAAAGATACCGCATATCGTTAAACTTTCATGTTATGTAAAATCATTCCCGTAACATATGCTTTATTTTACTGAGTGGTATACTATTTCACACGACGTACACACATATCAATGTGTGACGTTCAAAAACGGCAATATACTTTGGTATCTTGTGTATATGAATTATACAATACTACAGCACCATATCTGGTCCGTCATTTCTTTGATGAGACCTTTCTTCTTGATGATCATAGAAGAATTAACAAAATCATTGACAAGAGGGAAATTTTTCCCAGACTGGTAAGACCGACAAACTATCGTTTGGAATTTAACCTCAGCTCCATGCATGTAACGTTCCCGCCAAATTTTCCCGGCTAATATTGGCGTGTTATTGACGATTTGGCGCGGCAGCTGGGCCATAGTCACCCCAATCTGCAGTGTACTAATGTACGGAATGTATTAATGCGAGTCTTGATAAGGCACGAGTGGTCATGATGAGCACATGGCCATTATGTAGTGATCACGGCAATTTTCCACGCACAGAAGGCACGATGGCTTGTTACCGCGTACCCAACTATTTACAGAGGGGGGGGGGGGGGGGGGGTTTGAAGGTACCAGTAAAAAAACTACAGATGAAACGAATAGCACAAGCGTGATTTTATCATTGATATGATATACGACTGTATGTTTTATTCCACAATTTTGTTAAGTTCCGATTTAGACTATTTTTAGAGAAAGAGAGAACAATAACGGGGAGGACGCCCCTAATTGAAGAAATGACATGTTCCAATACAAGCGAAGGGGGGCTACTGGAAACTTTTCATCCTGTTTTCAGCTCAGACAAGCTTCCAAGGAGGTTTAAAAAGTTAAACTTTATTGGTTCAACTACTTTTTTCCATAGGACCTAGGGGTGAAATAGCGTTTATTACTACTCTTATATACTGTAGAACTGGAAACTTTTTAAAGTCCATTTTCTTATGAACGTGGACTGTTGAGATGGTGCTGCCAGAGAGAGAATGGAGGAAGGTTATTAAAATTCATGATGACACAAAGTGGAACAAGCTAAGCAAGCGGCGGCAAATTGCTTCATTATGTTTCCCTGCAACCCAAAGGTCTGAATCAAATAACAGACATTAATTTTCGTCTGTCAGGGGCGCGGTGTTTCTTCGATCGCGGGCCGGGGTCCAGCGCTCCCGCCACCCCCTCTCCCTCTCTCAGCGCCTGACATTTACCGAGATGACGTCTCACGTCTGCGGCAGCTCGCGCCCGATCCTCCGAGGGAAGTTTGGCGGTGACCCGGTCCGTTCCGGAGGGAGGCGCGGGACGTGGCCCATTTTTCATAGATAATTACTTGTTAGTGAAGGTTCAGGCTCCAGAAGTCGCTAACACGCCGCTTGACATATAGCCCGTCTCCGGGGAGAGCGGCTCGATTGGAAGGAGTCCTCGGGGGGACCTGCCCCCTCGCCCCGAGGATTATATCTCATCTTCCCGCGGGTTGAACACCCCACAAGAAGCTCTAACAAGAGCGCTTAACATTTGAACCTGCTTGTTTGATTGCTCCGACTGAGGGTAATGTCGAGTTACATGTGTTCCTACAGGGATGATGTATGATGGAGATGGATAGAGAGCGGGTATATATTCATATGTTAATACCTGCGTTATGCATTGTAATCGGTAGGCCACGGTATATACATCAACTCCCAACGAGACAGCTACATGCACATCACACATACGGCTGCGTCGGAAAGTTTTTACTCACCGCACCTTATTTTACCTCCCAATAATCACATAAATACTGATATTTATATGCTAATCTTTGGGATCGGTTCTGGTCAACGATCGCTTGGCCTGGGCAGCCCGGCTTTTCAATCTATTCTATTAAGCTACAGCGGAATATTATCCCACGAAATGGGTTCTGACATAAATCAAACGAAAGGAGCCACTTTATGGACAAGACTACTGTATACCCCTTCCCCAGTGTCACAATCTATGAGTAATCTTCTTCTTTTATTCTGTGTTTGGTTCTGGTAATGATCATTACCGGTTTACATGACGGATTACGATATGCCGGTGACAGGTGGATTTGTTTAGGATCACTCAGAGAAAACAAACGATAATCCGACAAGGTACGGGAGTAGATCTCGCTATGCATCGTGGGATTATTCCTTCTGATGTTTCAGGGCACGCTGGGATACGCTAATAAATTTCACCAATATTTGTGAGAGCTAGACCTTTAAGAAAAAGTAAGAATCGCTTCTGAATGTCGGCTCAACAAAGGCACATGTTTACCGGGTGGTGCTCGTTCGCTCGGCGGAGAAAACGTCTGATATCCCCGCCGAGCTGAGCAGCCAGTGCCATTAACCGAGGCGGGCTCTTTAACCGAAATTGAAATTTATCTGGTTGAAATTGAACAGTTCTACCGCCAGGCTGAAATTAGCGCGCCTCAAAAGAATTCGACGTTGATCAGTACAGGAAATTCACTGGGTCCATTATAGCGGCATAAGTACAATCCTAATTAAATTATGGCGGGCCCGATATCGTGCTTGTGATCGCGATAATTTTCGTTTTATGAGGGCCTACATTGTCAGTAGTTAGCATGCATATAGATTGCGTATTACGTCCAATGATGGTGCATTATTGTTTTATTAATACACTGATGACTGTTGGCTATATATACTCTGACGTTCAGTGGTAGTCTGTACTACTACTGAGATTATAAGATAGAACAGTGAGAGAGAGAGAGTGAGCTTATCGGAAAGGGGAAAAGTCAGCTAGGGCTATTTCCGTTTTCCGGTGGGGTCAACGACTGCTACACTTTGCGCGGACGTGCACACGGACCCTCTGCCTCGATACTTCGCCGAATCCATTTGAAAAATTAGGTGAGATATCCACATTTAAAAACTTTTTTTTAGAGTGGTAACTTGCTTTGCACGCTACTTTCGTGATCTTTGGTCATGTACCTTCGCCAAGTGTAAAATGAGGGCGAAATTTATAATCTTGTAATCAGACATGTAACCTGTCGGATTCAATTTTGAAAGATAATCTAAATTGTTGACCTCTAACTCTAAACAAACTGAACAAAACACCCTGCCGAGATACAAAGAGTTACATGTAGTGTTGCGTAGCCGTCTCAATAGATATGATTCGATTATGGCATAATTGGCGTCCGGCTCATATTAATCACAATGCCGTGTGTCAGTCCCCCCGGCCCAGCCCTCAAAGGCCGCCCCGCCAATGATTTACTGCGTTCTCTCAGCACATTTCACACTTCCTCATATACCTGCATGCATATGCGCCTGGCTTTATTTTGAACCGGCCGGAGTACTAATGGTCATAAAGGGCAGCGAGCATCAACCGAGTGCTTCTCTCCTCTCAGTCGGTGTACAATCGGAGTGGGGCGCGCTTGTGCCACCGAGGGTCTCCAGCAACAACATGCCGAGCACCACCGAGGAGATGCCGCAAGTCGACGGGGACAGGACGCACCCTGCCCCGAAGGCAGACGGCCGCACCAGCCGGTTCACTCCAGAGTTCGAAGGCGGTGATAGACCGGCCTCCGGAGCGAGCCCGGCGCGGGACCCGTCAACCTCGGGCCTGCACCCCGACCTACCGCGAACACCCTCGCCCGTCAACGGCGACCTTCCCGGGAAGGAAGGCCTGGAAGATAGAATGGCTGACTCTAAAGACCTCCTGGGCGATTCCTTGAGCGACAAGAACAGTCCCAAGAAACCTAGCTCCGGTGAGTAAAGCTCTTTCAACTTCTGAGTAATTAGAGGACTTCACTCAAGTTCTTTTCGGGGTGGTGTTGAGGTTTCACCGCACCATTCTAGGGACCACCGCTACTTGAGGTAATGGTGGGCTTTGTCCGCTGGCTTTGTGGGGAAATTAACCCCTTTATCTGTTCTTAGTGACATCCTTTTCCGTCAGAACAAGCCGGGACAACATGTGTGTGTCGTCTTCCAGCCACTCTGTACCAGTAACTTTTGACGAGCGATCGCGTCACTCCTTATTTTTTTTACGGAAGGCTTCTATTTTGGTATCTTTGTACGCCACCAATGAAATTTACTTGGCTTCTGTTCATTTTATACGAGTTTGGGGGAAGGTAGAATATTGTATATATTACTACAACTTTCACTGAAAGAGAAACATGTTATTTTTCAAGAACACTGGTCCAGAACTTGGTAGAAATTTGTTGTCCACATCGTCACGTACATTTATATACTAAACTTCATTTTGTAAAGCTGTATGAGTCTCTTGTACCAAGTAAACTCCGAATGTTGTCTCAGAACCAGAAACACACTTCAGTCCTCTTCATGTAACAAAAGCGTGGCTTCCTCTGGACAACATGTCTGTTTGCCCACAGATTACACACTAAACAGAAGCCATACCAAACGACCATTAACTGTTTGGCGTGGAACGCACATTAGGGCGCTAATTCTTCCACACTCACTGTAAACAATTTGCCTCGAATTCTACTTCTGTTGATACCGCAAAACGCCTGCGTTTTAGACTTGTTTCCGGCCGCCTGTTTCTTCTTTTAGCTAAATTGAGGGTCATGTTGTCTGTCTGTGAGGCTAGCCTATACTTTTTCTGTCACCAATTGTAATGGTTCAAAGAAGGCGGATTTTTTGCTTCTGCTGTCTACTACACTTTTCGTAAAGGGAAGTTGTTTTGACATTTTTTGACGAGGCTGAAATTAGGTTTTAGGTCTTTTATCATCTTGCTTTGTTTCGTGGCTGCAATAAAAAGAAATGGCCAGGCCGTTTTCAATATCTTTCCCATTAAACTGAACTGTAAGCACGCCTATCTCGGGTTAGCGTGTGGATGTAGTCATCATTTGTCCGTTAACATGCAATCCTCTCAAATGATGAAAAATTGTTGTCATAACTTGTCCAAGAGAACGGATGCGAACTGTCGGTCCGCATCAGGCCTCGTGTCAATGGAGTCATGCCAAGCAAATCCCCCTAGATTTCTCGGCGCGCGAGTTCGCCTTTTTAACTGCCCAATTGAAAGCAAAACTGCGAATTAGAGCGATACCGTTTGTTGTATTGTGTCTCGCACAAAGCGTTATAAGCATAACAAAACCACTTGCAGACACTGTAGTTTGGGCCTGTGGCGGAAGCCTGTATTTACCTTTGTAGATCATCATTACAATATAAGTATTGCCTATCACATTACATTGTTGTTGTAAGCTGTATGTACGTTACATGCATGACAGAGCCTTTCTATTGTTCCTTCGCCGTCTTTTTGATTGATATTAAAAGATTAAGCATGCAAATGGAGGACATGTCTTTCTTGGTGTCGGCACGCGATAGCTGGTTCCCCATTCATATAGCAGTCGGCTTCACTCATGTTCACACAGATGACGAATCAGACAACCGAGAAAAAAACACAAGTCCTGCTCAGTGTCTGCAAGTGCCGTATTCAAAGAAGGGAAAACTCGTTAACTTTGACGGGGTTGGGAACGACAACTTTATAACGCTGTCTCTTTGTACTGTAAAATAGAGATGGTACGAAAACACAGCAAACAAGACAAAAGATGCACCCAGTGCGAATCCATTTGCACAAAACAATTGGTGGCTAATATACGCCCCTAGCGCATTACACCAGATGATAGCTAATAAAATTGAGCATCAGTGTTCTAATAATGGCAATGGAGTGGTTTTGTCAGGGAGGTTAGTGAAAATATCGATCATAGATCAGTGAGGATAATAAGTTTTTATTCCTACTCTTTTGTTCTCCGGGTTTTTATCAGAAAATTCGGACGGAGACGCTGGAAATGTGAGGCGGTACAGGACGGCTTTCACCCGGGAACAGCTCGCGCGGCTGGAGAAGGAGTTCTATCGGGAAAACTACGTCTCCCGTCCGAGGAGATGTGAGCTGGCCGCGCAGCTCAACCTACCGGAGACAACAATCAAGGTAAGACAACAACAACATTACAAACACTAGTGTACAGATAAACCACGATATAACAACACGTGGGAGGGGCACTTGGTCAGAGTAAACACAGCCACACATTTGAATACCAGAGGAATCCGTAACACGACAATCCGAAACATTTTTATCCAGATTTTCCTTGAGGTTTGGATATGCATTCCCTGATAGTATAGACTAGTTGCGTAGGTTTACCTCCGGAAATAATCACTGAAGAGCTTGCATCTACGTCAGAGTCAGTTCAATGGTATGAAATTTTAGTATCTCTAGACTCTATTGACTTCTTTTTTTAAATCAAGAGAAATTCTCTTCCCTGATACTTTAGGCCATCAGAGACGGTAGTTCTTCTCTATTAAACCTACTGGAGTAGGGTCACCTTTTGGTAGAAATAAAAATATCCATCGTCTGAGTCACAGGAACTTTGCGGCCTTACAAAATCACCCCGTTTCCTATTACTCATTTCTGAGAAAGGGTACTCTCAAGCTTTACATTCAGAAAGGGTTCTCAACAATAAACGTAATCTTCGCACTACTACAAGTGCTTGAGCCACCTATGTGTTATTGTAGCCGTTATATCTGTTGGTTATGGTTTTATATGTCATAATGATAATTTTATAGGGAAAACTTGTAGTCTAAACTCTACCATTTCGGACGTCATCTGTTGTCTGACAGACAGGGCTTCTGACAAGGGGCGGTAGAGTCCATTATCACTGGGGGGAGGGATAATGAGAGCGGGGATACCGGACGGCTCCTTCACCACAGGCCCCCCATAAAAGTCGGCTGTCCTCCTCTGTTGACTCAACTAAACGATCTTCTAACACAAGCCATGTGACCAGGCTTCACACAACATTTCCTCTGGGATTCCCGCCAAAGAAAATGTCGGGATGGACAGAGGGGGGTGGCAGGCGCCTCTCTGATAAGAGCCCCCACCGAGAATCTTCCTCAGAAACCCGTCGGAATAGCTCCCTAATAAGACATCTCTGATCACAAAAGTCACCAGTCTTGTTGAGTTTCTTGTACCGCCATGGCAGCGTACTAAAAAAAAAACGTGCAGTCTCTGTTTGAGGTCAGTGGCGGTATGCACTTTGTGTCTGACCATAATGGTGGATTTCCGGTTCCTAATTGCACCCATGCTGAAAACAGCTTACTCACAAAAAGTGACGTTCAACACAACACAGCCACCTGTCCTGCACGAGGTAAACGTTGCCAAACATGCTGCTATGTTCAGTGTTCTTGTCAATTGTACGCAAAAGGGGAAACAAACGTTGCGACAGCGCTAGCAGACATTGAAGATAGAAACATATTTGAATGAGACCTTGAGTTGCTAAGATATTCCCCTTTCGATGGACTAAAAGAATCTGCAATACAGGAAATGTAGATAACGAAGATGTATTGACAAAACAGGAAGGCCTAATGATGGTTATTGTTGAGGATACCCACTGAATGCCTGCCCCCCGACCTTGTAGTGGCTAGCAGTTTCTATTTATTTATTTTTTTGCCGCCGTCGTATTTGAAATATTCTCCACGCAGAGTTTTCGGGAGGGGGTGTAGTAATGCCCGTAGACAAGATTTTGTACTGGGGTTTCTTATGTAGATATTTTGGACGAGTGAGCGCCGTAGGTGTGAACTTTCAAATCTAGGGTCTCCGAGGGCTTCACCTCCTAAAAGTTTGAAAATTCAACCCTTTGAAATGGCTTTTCCTGCATTTTTGACAGGTTTTCAAGAGACCGATAATAGCGTTGTCAAGAGAGGGTTCATTGCTCAGTCTTTTTTGGGGTACCAATGAGTGTGGAGGGGATTCGTCCGAACCCCTTGCGTACAGATATGCAGTAGTGGTCACTGCACATATGTGGAGGGAAGCAGACATTAAAAAATGGGGCCCATTCTTACCCTGACGGAAACCTCTGTTTCTAGTGGCCGAGCTATCAAACAAGACCCCAGATCTGTTCATGACAGTTGTGACAAAGCAAACAGATCTCATCCTCTTTGTTCCCTACACCTCTGCTCGAGGAGTAATTCAAAATTAGGCCATAGAAAAACACCAACCATCCGTCAGGTGCGCACATGAGGTATCTGATTTTTGCTCTTAATAGTCTAGCACTGGCAGACGAATCATTTGTACATTTGTTACCAGCTAGGATGTAGACATGAGCGGTTGAAATAACAGTTGCTAGTCTGGAGTTCGAGATTAGGACTGCATTTATTGGGTGAAAATTTCATTGCCTGCGAAACATCTGAGTACAAGCATGTTTTTTTTTGCATTTCGAAATCTTGTTAAGATTTTTTTAGCTTTTGATGCACTCTACTGGTTTCTTATTTTGTGATGTTTAGATCAAAAATGAAAACGAGTTCAGACAATATGCATGCTCACACCGTTGTTATTCTTTGGTTTGGTAACATTATACTTCAGGATAGCTACAATAAAGTTAACTTCATTCACTTTTGAAGCGAAAGTTTTTGGTAGTTGCTTGGCGCACATTCAAGTCCAACACTAACGTCTAACTTTCAAGTCCACCTCAAGGCGGGAGTTGAAAGTGTTCTGACGTTAAAAGGTCTGTCTTGTCGTTATTAAACATGCTTGATTTCTCGCCAGACTGCATCTTGTAAGAGAGTTAGTTGGCATATTTACGAGGTTCTCGCTGCTATCGGCAGCTTAGCGGCCCAAGCCCGCAGGGTCCCGACGCCTCCGCTTTTTACCCAACGTTTCAAGCAAGCTTGATTAAGTGGGCCTTCCCTTCCCATTGCCAAACTTAGCATTAAGCGCCGGGCCATCTCCTTCATCTATCATTCCTCTCATCATTTACATCATTCCTTCTCTTAAAAATTACACTAATGGAGCCCATATCGCCACATTATCACCCTATCTCTGGCGGGGCTTTACTTTCGGCGAGGTGGAGGCATCTTTCCCCTCATTTTTCTCTCCACTTAGGAGCGGTTTGATGTATGGGGTCATTTGCACTGGCTCCGCGATTCCCAGTCGGAACGACTGCCCAAAGCGGCAACTTCTGCCGTAATCTCCACTCCAAAGGGCTCCGGTACAACTCCGCTCCCGCCCTGGCGAAAGAGGAATTCATTAAGGGCTACTCTGTCAGAATTAGTAGCCGGTTTCTTTCAGAATCCGCCGCTACGGTAGCCTCCTACAAGTTCAAGTGGAAATCCATCCATCTATCCTTCCAACTTGTCTGGCGGAAGTGCTCGCATGATTCGGTCATAACGAGCCAGCCCGCCATCTGGCCCGCCAAAAATGAGCTGTTATGATCTCGCGTAATGTAGCACATTCTTCCTCCCCAAATTGGTTCACATATGACTATAGTAATAAGTCCTGCTATCAATACTTTCGCTGCAGTGGCATGAATCTTACACTGCGTGGCTCGCATCTTGCGGGCAATTTTTCAACTAAATCTGTTTTTCTCTCGGCGTTGGAAGGGGATTCATCTTGGGTTAGCGTAGCGTTGCGGCGTTACATTCCTCAGGAATGGACGCAACCGTTGCCAAATATCTAAATACAAGGCTCTCGTTTCAAAATGAAACTGTTCGCTATCGTCTGAGTGCAGCAATGGACACTGAATAGCGCAAGAAAAACAGGCCAGTTTTAAGTAGGAATTACCGTCATGGCTACGTTGAAATAGGACAAATTCGTAGACGAAACGTGTTAAATTTTTGCCCTAGCCTAGTCCTCCCTACCCCGTCTACCGTCCCCTGAACGCACGGCATACACCTGTACCCATCCCGCCGTATCTCTTGCCCCTTTGCCCCAACAGTTATACTACAAACTTCCGCCTTTTCAACGATCAAGTCCACTCCTAGCCCACCGCTTGACTCCCTGACCCCACTCCCTTTACGTTTGGCTACTCTCCCACCTTTTCCCCCACCCCCTCTCTTGTCGCGATTGGCATCGCTCCCTCTGATGATATTTTCAATTACTCCCCACACCAGCTCCATTTGTTTCAATGTTATATTAGCCGCCACTAAGATGATATCATAGCCCGGACCCACCTATCTCCCACCAGGACTACTTACATGTCTGCCAGTCGCTTTTTCGGGATAAAATCGCTTCTATCTCGGCGCTCATATCTATGATTGTAGAATGCCCTGACGCCATCTTTGCAAAGCGTCATTTTTCTTCCTAGTGCGAGTGCTCCTAAAAGCGGACAGTCTTGCTGATACCACATCGGGATATCCTCCCTCATCTATACCCTCTGACCTTAAACAGATTTTCACTAAGATAGCGAAAGAATTTTTCTTTACGTTTCTATAATTAATGTTTAGTTTTTGATTACATACGGTACGGGTACGCATTGTAAAAACAGTCATATTACAATGTTGATGTAACATCTCATGATCTGCGAAAAAAAACTTCTTGTTTTGTAAAGAAAGAAAAGCTGTTATGTTTATATTCCTTGTGCATACCTGGCGTATGGTAGTGCTTTACCTATAGTCAGAATAAGTGCTAGCGCTACAAATTCATTACCATAAGTCCTTAGAAAATACACTGCCCGTTTACGATGAAATGTATCTGTCCATAAAGAAAACTTAATTTCTAAATTGGGCATATTGTTTGTATTCGTATTGTTTAACGAGCGTGTTATGTAGAAACTGGATGTCATTTCTTGACCAGCATATGTAAGGTATACGCCGTACATATTGAAATGCGCGTATATACTGGGTGGTATTTGGGTGATATTGAGCGTTGTAAGACCACGACGCCTTGTAAAATAAGGAAAAGCTACGGTGTAGCTACTAGTGCATTTCAAGCATGAGGGGAATTGTTCACATGTATACTGAGTGTTTACATATTACCAGAACGTAGCAGATGTTAATGCATTGTTGCGTACGCTTACACCTGCGCGCGTGTTTTTACTATCACCGCTTCATTTTATTCCTACACATACTTGAAATTCTGCGATCTCGCCGTTGTTGTGAGGGGCTAGATAAGGTCACGTAACAGTAGACGTGTGCGATGTTATGGATCACCATTGCAAATGTGCCCTGGGATATTTTCTGGTCAAAACGGAGTCGTAAAGAGCCCGGTGGGTCGGAACTCGTTTGAGAATGAAACTGCTGTGTGGCGCGTACTTCGTTTGTGGGACCAACAATGGTGAATAGGATATGCTCTTTTCATCCGTTATTGTAGTCACCCCTTTTCGCGTTACAACAATTCTTTAGAGATTCACCCACTAGACTAATCTTAGCGTATCGTTTTCATTATCTGGCAACTTAAAGTTTTGTTTCTGACATACGTTTTTGGAGCAAATATTCTATTTTTGCTACATTGTCCTAGGTACTTACACGTACGTATTCGAAGACTTACTGTTGGAGTATGTCTTTGTTCAAGGTATTGCTAAAGAATGCTCGTAACATAATTTCTGTGTCCAGATCTGTCTGACCAATGGTGTTCTTGTTTGCTTGCAGGTGTGGTTCCAGAACCGACGGATGAAAGACAAGCGGCAGCGATTGGCTCTGACCTGGCCTCATCCCGCAGATCCCAACTTCTGCGCGTACATGATGGGGCACGCAGGCGCACTGGGATACCCCTACCCCGGCACCATGTTACCGCACTACTACCCCAACATGTCGGCCTTCGCCCCTGGAGCGACCCCTTACCCCTCCCCCCTCAGAGCGCCCGACGCCTTCCGCTCCCTCACACATCCGTACTTCAGGGTACCAAGCACCGCCCGGGACTTATTGTACGGTACCCCACCGAGACCCCCCGCACTGTACGGAACCCCCTCCTCCTCTTGCAACTGCCAGTACGGATGTTACGGCACGCAATGCACGCCGGGAGCCGGGAGGACCCCGGATTTTCTGACGCCGTGTCCCACAAGAGTCAGCACCAGCGATTCGCCCATCTTCTCACCATTCTCACACTTCTCTAAACCCGAACCCGCCGCAGCCAGTACAGAAGTAGCCCCAACGCTCACCAGATAACTTCGGCACTCACACAAACGGTAATTTTCCCGCTTGGGGCAAACTTGTCATTTCGAATGTAATTTTACCGACTTCAAAGAACGGGAAACAGTGCACAGAGACAACTACTTAATGGTAATAACTACCTGCCACACCACATGAAATTTGCGCTGTCACAATTTCTGCAAAATTACCGTTCACACACAAACGACTTTTTCTCTGTTACAGTCTTATTATTAGGTATTTATGGATGTCATAAGGAGAAATAGAGTGGTCGGTAGTGGCTGTTAAACCGCACTTAGAGGTTGTCATCTACAATGCTGTCTATTGTACAATCACACTGTTATAGCGCCAAGACTTTTCTACTTTACTTGGAACAAAATTTATTGATCAGAGTTCTATATGTATGGAGAGAAGGCATGGATCGTTCGTTGTAATACAGACGTATAATGTGTAGTATATATATATATAAATATATAGATACGCAAGGATATTTGAATAGACTTGTACAAATTTGTATACTCTTGCACCGGACGAAAAGAGATGTTAATTCTTCTTACGAATACGATGGTATTTTCTTTTGCACGAGATCTAAAATGTATTTTAGTATCTTTTACGTTTTGTTATATATATTGTGTGTTTGGCCATGTACATGGTCAAAGATAGTGTATCATTGTACCAGAATTTAGCTGTGTAAATGTATATATTAGTACAGTTTCTGAGGCCCTAATTCCGTCAATTCATTTATGGCCATTTTGTACACGCCATTCGTCGCGTAATTGTATGACACTGGTGACTACACCCGCCAAAACTGCGGAAACTGGAACATGTCATTGTATCATCACAACTTATCGTGTTTGAAAAGTGGAAAAATCTACGCCCAAGGCACCGTCTGTTCTTCTCTACACCGTTTTGTTACAACCCGTATCCATATCGCTGCGCAGTCAGAAACAACCACTAACGTTTGCACCTGAACATGAAACCTTTACTCAAATTCCACACAATTTCTTTCACAATCGTCGGCGGCCTTGTTGTTTTTCCACCACAATGATACGATTGGTGGAATGATTGTACCACTTATGTAGATAAACCAATAAAAAGTTAACTAGGGGAGCTACCAGTAGCTAGTTAAGTTTCTTTGTAAGCGTCTACAGCGTTCTATTCCGCAACGGTTGTCTATTTATTTATTTATCCTAAGTAAATAGTCGTTACATGTTTTCCGCTTGGATTCCGCATCTTGATATAAATATTTGTGAAGGATGAGCGTTTTGCTGGTTGTCATTGAGCCACGCTTTTTTGTTGTTTCTTGTCGAGTGCTCGCATTGTAATGTGGGCTAATGATGTATTTAGTGAGTAGGGGGTCGCTCGATCAAAGCGCCGTGCCGACAACCCCAACAGACGAGCTATTGACGGCTGGGACGGCGTCTTCATTCTCTGCATTAGTAGCTAATAAACACTGAAAGGACGTAGCTCGGGGCAAAAATGCGAGGCGGGCGCCCTCGAGAAAAGGTACCATACGGCGAGGAAGGACAATAATCAAAGGCTTGGATGGTCGCAATTACGACTAGATGCCACTAGTGGCTAATTATCATTTACTGGGACTCCCATGGAGCGAACATGGTACAGACAGACGGTCCGTATGGCAGACTACGTTTCTTCTGGCCGACGTTTTCTCTTCATTCAAATGAAGACTACAACATGCGTGGATGTGGAAGTACCATGTAGTAATGGCAAGTTATCCCAAATCACGCAAAACGTTAGTTTCTATCAGTTCCCTTAGGTTGCTAAAAAAAACTAAAGATTTGACAAATAATAATAATTCGTTATTTAGCCTTTATTGCACATTCATGTCCTATCGGGCTAAGTACAGGCATACAAAAGGCTGTAATACAGTACACTGGTGACATTGCAATGGTTTCCAAGACTAATCTAAAACATGAGTCTAAAACTATATGAAAAGTAGATTTTGGCAGCCAACATACAACTCTAGCCAGCTGATTCCTCTGGTATGTTATTGTTCCTATTTGGCCATTTTTTCCCGAAATCCAACAAGTCTGGAAGAGACTTCTTATTTTTTCTTTTGTCTTCTTCAACTAAAATGAGGCATTGTAGGGCAATGGGCAAGCTCACTGGGTCACCCATATGTGTGCTGGGTTCTTTTATTCAACCGAGGAGGTTAACCTCCTTGATTCAACATACATGTACCTTACAACTACTATATTTCATCAACAATCCTTGGAAATACACAGACTTTCCACTTATCATCAAATAATTCATTTATTTGTTTTTATTGCCATCCCAGGCAGTTTTCCCAAATGTAAACTTTTGGGTAAAATCTCAATTTTGATACAGAATTCGACATCTTGAAAAGCTATAAAACCTGCAAACTAGCACACACCAATATGTAGACAGTACATTCCAATATATAGTCTATTCCTCTATTTGTTTTTTTATTACCATCACGGGCAGTTTTCATAAATGGAAATTTTTGGGGTAAAAGCTATTAGTCAATTGGAATATAGAATTCGAAATCTTAAAAAGCTGGTAACCAGCACACCCCAATATTATGTAGACAGCACACCGGTACCCCAGTATGTAGTCTATCCATGTCCGGCTAACACGTATTCTGTAGACATCGCAGAAAGTCATTACCCAATTAGACTTATTCCTTGGGAACTGACCCCCGTTCTGTTCTTAATGGGTTTGATGGGTAATACGGCCCGTGCAAATGTCTAGGATGATGCCCGTCGTCCCCAGAGTACCCTGGGCTGATGATGGTGTTAATCACCCTGGGAAGGAGAGGGATCCCCGCGCACGTAGGTTTTAACGCTGGTTTTCCTTCATCATAACAGCGACTGACTCATGCCTCAAGTACCATTCATACAGCAAAAATAGGGTATTACTCTATCTACAGCAAGCCATATTTGGATGCATTTTTCTAGGGATGGGTTAGAGAATTGCCTACTCCAGGTGAGACTTAGAAAATGTTGTTTATCTAAATCATGAAAATCTACAGGAACAAAAAAAGCCACAATCAATGCTAAATATCAATAGTACTAGACGAGAGGGCTCTATGCTACGATTGGTTTATTGATAATTTTTCTGCTTGCATCGTTGAATATTTCTCTAAGAACTCCAAATAATAGTCTTCTTCGATGGTCCAAGAAGTAGACAAGACAATGAGGGAGACCCACAGCTTAGTTTTTTCACAATCCTGAGTCGAGTGAACATGTAAATGAACTAAATTAATACCAAAGAAATATACAGAATTCGGCGACAACTTGCTTGGAGGTTGAAAACTATTCAACACATATAAGACACCGAGTTCCAGAAGGTGACACAAATAATATGGAGTTCCAATATTTTCAATAAACTCTAAGGCCCGTAGATGTCTTAGGTAATAGCTTTAAGACTCGTACGCATCGTAAGCAAAGACGGGAATTACATTTTGTATATAAGAAACCTTGATATGTCGTAAGCTAACCATGATAAATATTTAATCGTTTCTTCGTCAATTATGCGACGGGTTTGCCAACTTCTGTGTTAACATTGCCTCCTAGCCCTTTACCATTCACACCTCAAAACTCGTCTGAAAATCTTATGTAAGGAAAGAAAGTAATAATTTCAGGGCAATCAAGATTCCTTGGCACCAAATAATTATTAGTCTACGTCCAAGTCTGTAATTTTCGTCGCAAGCTGTGATTTTGGGGTCGCGCTTCGGTGTGGTCTTCTGACAAGATGACCACCGCTGTAATATGGACTTGATTGCGTTATCAGGAAAGCATTTAGCTTAATGATTCTGTCATCAATTCACCAGGGCTAGTTATCAGTTTTCTGTAGACCGTTAATTGGTGAAATTGTACGTGAATGCAAAAACACTGAGTGGCCGGTAACCAAAAAGTCCATGACCTACTAAGTAATGCTAGCTCCTCTTTATTGATATAATGAGAGCGTTTGTTTGAGTTTTATGGTAAATAATGTTAGTTGTGACGGTTCTCACATACACTGTGTCTGCCTAGTTTGTGAATGGACAGGAAACATGAGTTTATGGCATAAGTTTTTCATGTTGTTTTTTTTCATTACAAGGTCAATCGCAAATCACGAAAGAGTTGAAGACACTTCTGAATGGCATGTTCGCAAAAGTTCGTGATGAATATAGTCAAAAGTTTGTTTTGTTTTTCAAGGACCAAAATTGCCTCCTTCTGATTCCAATCTCCATGAATACGACAGAAAAAAATATCTATTTGCTTTGCCAGACCACAAGAGTTATAGATTGTAAGACTTAAAGTTGTTGGTTTATTTGCTCTGATTTTTCAACGTTTCGTTTGACTACCAGGAATTCAAAATTGACAAGTAAGAACTTTCTGTTATGCCCAAAAGGTCCGAACAAGGAGTAAATAAGAAAATATACAGTTCAGTTTTGGGTATCGCTCAAGTAACTGTTCATCTGCAAGTATGATGACTCTGTACTAATAATGCTAAACTGGAAATGAATAGTAACTCATGTATAGTAATCCTATGCCCCATGAGACCTAATCCAATGTCACTGAGTACGCCATAATACTGTTATAAAACATATCTAACGATGCTCGTTACAACAATACAATGTTATGATTTGTCATAATCAAACTTATCATCGATTATATTATACCATGCGTCTATGCAATTACGGATTATTATGACAAAATTAAGCTTGTTTCTCGCTATACATTAGTCGTAAATTAAACCATAACGTTGTCTTTAATACTTACATTATCAGTTGTAGAGATGTAATATCTCATTTAGTAGTAATATATTGTAGTACTGATGTACTTGTTTGCTGTGATACAGTGCTAAACAAGATTAGTCATTCACCAATGAGTGTATACAACATAATCTCAGACATTTTTACTAGTATTTACTAGCACTTGTTCATTTGGGGTAATTCCTGCTCATTTTTCTTAATTTTGCTGTGAATAGTTGGGCACATTGTCAGGTCTCAGAGAATAGAAATCAATGTCAGGGTGCAGACACAGAAATGAGTAAGTAGACTTGTATAAATATCTACATCTAATGTTAACGTTGGAAATATCTACATGTAATATCTAAAACTAGTGTTAACATCACTGTAGAAAAATGAGTTACATGGATGGATGGATGGATGGATGGATGGATGGATGGATGGATGGATGGATGGATGGATGGATGGATGGATGGATGGATGGATGGATGGATGGATGGATGGATGGATGGATGGATGGATGGATGGATGGATGGATGGATGGATGGATGGATGGATGGATGGATGGATGGATGGATGGATGGATGGATGGATGGATGGATTTTCGGATGCATTTACAGATGGATTTATAGATGGATGAGTAGACTGCTGGATGGACAGGTGGACGGAAATAAAACTTACGTTCATTGTGCAATGACAGAAAGTTTGGATCCTGATTGTTCTAACTGTTTGTCATGAATCTAAAATTCATTTTTGCCACCCCCCCCCCCTCCCATGTAGTCTGGCAGCCGCCGCTCTCCGCCCCACTTTACGACCAGAATCAGGTGTTTATGCTGGACATCATTATCGCCATTAGCTCAGCACGGGGCAATATAAAATTCCTTTCGTGCTGCCGACAACCTCCACAAAATTTCCATTTTATGACTTGATGGAGGGGGTACGCCTGGGGTGGAAAATTCCATCCCTTTTTTCCCTTTTACCATCCCGAGAGGCGAAAGTCTCCTCATCTCTGACACAACCCCCTTGTCTGTCCTGTCACGACGGTTCGTTAAAATGACAGGAGGTGACCGCTCATTACTCCGTCTCGTAACGGCACGTCGTTTGGCAGCAGACGGCATTAGTGGAAGTGCCACTTGCTACAGTATATGCCCTCTCCGCTGATAATCTTGTTGTAATAGCTAACGCGGAAATGCCTCGCTAAGGTGCTTTCCGGGGTAATAGGGCCCGGCAACATCGCGAATGGAACGACCGTTAAGAGTCATGCCGGATTGGCAGCTAAGTCCCAATTTATAAGTTTTAATTACCCGACATGCGGCGTAATTGCGCGCCTGTATTTTAGGGAATTCGTTTTATCTCTTATCATGATCTGCTATGATTTTCATGGGCCATAAGAAAAAGTCAATGGCTGCTCTGTGGAACGGACGAACAAGAGGGTCCGATCTACACACGCACAACATTTTCTGGAATGGAGCAGTTTTAACGTTGCATAGAAATGGAGAGAAACATCAAGCGAACAACAGCCTCAAAACAGTTTTCAGTTTTTGGTTTATGAAAATATTTTCAACTTGATTTTAAATAAGATCTTTTATTCACCCAACGTTAAGCCCAGACGAACATAGTAATGTACTTTAAAAGTAGTACTGTTGAAAGTTGGCAAAAGACCAAAGAAAAAGCAAGATGAACCTTTTCACCATTCCGTCTTCGATATAGAAGAATGAGCAGTTTCAAGGTCCATATTGAAGAGCGGCCGGATACCGGTACTAAGTCAAGTAGGAGAGTTATGTGTCTCATAAAACGGGTTAGAAAAAGAAACAACAGTTAGCATCGATGTTATGCGAGGGAGTATGTTATGGAGATTCACCAGATTTTCGATGAGTCCTTTGTTATATTCTTCAAGCAGAGGTCGGGTCGCAGGGATAGTAGCTGTCAGGATCTTTAGACCGTGCCTGTAAAAATCCCGACCACTATTATACCCGCGATCCAACCTCTGTTGCATAATATAGCTTCAGGGGATCCAAATCCAAAGAACACGTGACCATCCGGAAGGGTGACGTCATGTATGGGTCAAAAGGTGGTTGGAAGTCGGTATCGGCCCCCGGATGTTGCAATAAAGTTAAATACTTCTCCATGATGTTGTGAGTGTTCATGCTGATATTTTTCCTTGTAGAATCATCCCAATTCAACTGTTTTGCACTGGCCCTGGTAGACTCAAGGATCAAGTTTTCACCCACCACAGAGGTTTGCCTTTCTAATAACGGCCAAGTCCAAATAAGAGAAGCTCTTGAATTGACTTTCGCAAGCCCGCAAAGGAACTACACAGATTCTGATCCTTACTTGATCCAATCAGTGTAGAATTGACAAAAAATGCACCAAGAAGGTTTGCATTAAAGAATGTGTCTGACCTGTTCATTAGATAGTGCTGGGGTGTGCTGGATATGGAAATAACAAGATTCTGGGAAAAGGACACCTCTATTTGATAACACGACCAAAATGTATCATTCCTGATTGCTATGAAACAAAATTTAACATTATTCTACCCAATAAGCCAAACTCACTGATAAGAGATACAACTGTTACAGACCTTCAATACACGTTCAATACCAGCCACCCATGCTTTGCGGATACCCTAGAGCGTTTTGGAGATAAGAATATAGGATAATACTAGGAGCACACATCTTGATAACCTTCCCCTTCAATTTCCCCTCCTTTTGTCCCTCTGTCGATTGCTTATAGTCTAGTCCTTATTAATCTCCAAGCAGATCCGGCGGTAGCATAAGAGAGTATCGAAAGCTGGCAAAGGATTGAAGCCGGCTTAGCAGTGTGCATTCGGTAGCCTTCTCCTGGGCCAGCTACACTCCTTTGCCAGTTTTTGAAACGTAAGACCTGCTTGGAGATTAGACATAGACTGGATCATATGATGAGAAAATGCCTTTCTGACACATTCCATGGTTAGTCTCTACCAGACTCCGGCCTGGCCGATAGTGATATGGGGCTTTGGCCAAGTCGACAGGAATAAAACCCTAGCTGGATAGCCTGCAAAAGACTGACTGAAATTCCATGGCAACTTATTTAGCCAAATTCTTCTCTTTTTTCATCCAGCTGACACGTCTGCTTGGAGACTACTCCATGGTAAAGCTCCCCCCTCCCCACGGACACCCACTGAAGACTACATTACTTCTTTTACTAGGTGTAATTATGACAAATTGGGGCCAGTGACAGCCATTCCTAAGTCCAAGTGTAACGGCCATCACTTCTCATTAGCAGCGCCGGATACTGAGCTGACTAAATCCCTGACTCCAGCATTGACAAAGTCGTCGACAAGTTTCAAATAATTCGGTCGATATTCTTAAGTGAGACGGGATGAGACGCCACGCGCCGACTTGCTTTGATGGCAATTATCACAGGGGCGTTGGCACCGAGTAAGGTTATTCAAATTTGGAAGTTCAGAAGGACACTGTCTTCTAGGAACGTCTTTGAGAGACCGAGGAAAGAGAAGTTACAAAGATATCTTGGCCTCATTATCTCAAGTACGTGTGCCCTCAAAAACAAACGACTAAGTAGAGATCGCCTGTGAATTTTAAAGATATTTCCTTCAAATTTAAACATATTTCCTTCAAAGACAGAACGTTTCAACTTTTTTTTACAAAAGCTCCGATCGGGATCTCTGTTTATAGGACTGGCGATTAATGGATACATTGACAACCATTTTTTTTCTTGCCGAAACATTTAACGAAACCTCCCCACACCCCCTCCCAATGCTCCAAACTATCCCCGAAGGTTCGCTCTGAAAGACGCCTGCTTCCGCCTCCTATTAACCCTTATTTTCAGGTCTGCTGAAGCTTTTTTTACAAGGATATCAATGTCTGGTCTGGCGAAGACAGCCATGGCCTTTTAAACCACCGCAGCCAAGCATAAAAGTCTCTTGTAGACACATTACATGAGTCACTTCTTGCCTAAGATGGCGCCAATCCAGAATCTCTACATACCATGTTCCCCGTTGCCATTCTGTGTCCGTTTGTCTGTTTGTGTGTCTGTGAACACTATACGAGGGGTGATCAATAAGTTCTCGGCCTAACTCAGAAATAATAAGCACAACTCAAATTTTGAGGCACAACTTTATAGTATGAAGCCTTTTATCAATATCCTCCAAATTACAAATCATTGGAGTCATTACTTTCCAGGCATTCGTTTTATGCAAATTAGAAGGTAAGTGGCGAGAAAAAAGTGGTGTGAATTGTGATCAGACATGTGTGGGTCAAGTTCCCCATGCCGTAAATTAACAAAAGACATTGTCAAAATGTTTGATAATCATTCTCCTCCTATTTCAAGCAAAAAGAACTGGGTGTCTGACTTCCAGCAGCGCAAGTTCGATCGCACACCTCAGGTCAGGTCAATTGTCCCATTTTTTTCCGTTCTCCCTTACCTAACATTACTGGGTGTCGCCTGCAAAGTAATGATCACAATAATTTGAATTTTGGTACAGATTTATATAAGACGTTATACTTGACATCTATGCTTCGAAATCTGAGCTGTGCTTATTATTTCTCCGCAAAACCGAGGACTTATTGATAATCCCACGTACTTGTATAAAATCTTATATAAATGTGTACCAAAATTCAAATTATTGTTATCATTACGTTGCAGGTGACACCCAGTAACGTTAGGTAAGGGATAACGAAAAAAAAGTGGACAATTGATCTGAAACCTGAGGTGTGCGGGTCAAATTGTCTGATCACACTTCACCCTTCTTTTTCTCGCCACTTACCTTCTAATTTGCATAAAACGAATGCCTGGAAAGTAATGACTCCAATGATTTGTAATTTGAAGGATATTGATAAAAGGCTTCATACTATAAAGTTGTGCCTCAAAATTTGAGTTGTGCTTATTATTTCTGGGTTAGGCCGAGAACATATTGATCACCCCTCGTAACTCGAGAAGTCAGTGTTGGATTGCGTCTTGATATTAGGTACGTAAGTATGTCTTCTTAAAACGTCAAATAATATTAAATTTGCGTTCCCCCAGTGGCTTGTTTGTCATAGATTTTCAAGTCTTGGGCTTCTTTTCTTCCAAAACAGACAGTCATAGCTGTCTTAGCTCTATTAACTCGTTAAACCGAGCCCGTAACGTTAAAGCAACAACCTGGCCATAAAACAATCAGGACCCAACAGAAATGTTGACAAAGAAACATTTAAAGACTTAACTCACGACGCCAGTTTGAATACTTAAGTATTACGAGCTAATACGAATTCTACTTCTGGTTTTCTTACGGGGATGATTATGGACCATTGTATTTCCACAGATTACAACGTCAACGTCTACACCTTTGTGTATGTATAAAGTAGTCCAAAATATAAGGTAAAACCATTTGCACCTGTAGCGATATCGATACTACGACATTCCGGGTGAGGTACAAGTTACTGGCCTGGCAAAATCCTTCTACGTAGTCCTTCCACCGGTTAGGTCCCTTGGAAGACATTGAGCCACAAGTTTGTCGAGCTTACACCTAACATGCGAGTGTCTGTGTCTTGGCATCCAAACTAAGAACTATTACTCCCTTGATTTGGATCCTAGACCTCTCTTTTGGCGTTTTTATCGGGTTTCCTATTTTGTCAGGTCTTTTTTTTGTCCACCGGCCAAACATCTCCCGGCAGTCTACCCCTGGGTCTGCGTCACAGACTTCGGGCGGGGCAGGCTTTTACTTTATGCGGGGAGGGGGGCGCTGGTTCGCGGTTTTCAACGTTGGCTAGGTTCTCATGCCGGGAAATGGAGTTTGCCGTGGAACTGAAAGGGAGTTTGCAATGGAAGGGAACTTGCAATGGAAGAGAGTTTACCCCACGTCGCCCCCCTCCCCGACAAAATCCAGCCCGTCTCGAAGTCTGCGACTGGGTAAGATTAAGAAAAGCTGACAAAATAGAAAGCCCGATGAAAACACATAAAGATACGTCCAAATAAGTGGAGCCTAACCTCTGCTTGGAGTAAAATCTAAGTATATAAGTATAACCTTCACCTATAACCGACATATGAAATGTTAGTGTACATATTCGTGTCATTGACCTATCGAAGGTCGTTGCACTCAAATTTTCACCCATAACCTATAGCTTTTAAAGTTTTCTTATTTTTTTCTAATATTGAAAAATGTCTATTTCTATGTGGTCTTGAAATGTAGAGTGTACAAAAAAGACACAAAACACAATGTAAAAGTTGTGGTATTCGTTGTTGATTAATGTGTACCTCCTCTTAAAAATGGCACAGCCCGAAATACTCAACCAGTGCAAATTGCCCCAGTGACGTGAGTTACAACTGTTCTTATTGAAGTAAAAGATCCCCACACAATGACATGTAATTATCTTTCTTGTCTTATTTATCGTTTGCCTAATGTACGGGTTAATGACGGAAGCTTCCGAAACGGGCCTTTGCACAGGAGAGTCTTTGTTCCCACTTCCCTGGAGCGAGACCCCTCTCAACCAATAAAAACACATAAAACCTAAACAAAAGTCGTTTAAAACACTACCAAAGGACACCCTGGCGTCAGAAAAATTAACATACCTTTGCCACCTTTTGCGTTTGATGTTTTACGGTGCCGTCTATTGAAGAAACATCCTTAGAAATAATCCTCAAACTCAAACACATCTATAATGCTTCACAAGTCACGCTTGTCACACAAGTTGCCTCCGTTTAAGTGCGACGTTTATCATATGTTATAAGCTTGAAGAGTCTTGAAGAGTTGTAGCGTTGAGGTATTCAATAATAATGGTGTCATTAAGAACGACCTCATCATGAGATAATGATATGTCACGAGTTAACAACTCGTCAAACTCTGACCTAGATACAACTACTGGGTCTTAATCTGATAAAGTCGGCGCCAATCATAACTCAAACTTGTCATGTTGTTTGGTTATTGTTCTTGTTGTAAACCCTTTGTAGACCTTCATCCCAGAAACAGTGATGGTGCTGTGTTTTCCACCATGACGCCTATACACAACATGTTATTTGAATCATCAGTCAATTTTCCACAGTCTTATTCCTCAGGGGGGTCGTTTGGAAAAGTCGTCATAAAACGGGCCTTCAAATTATCTACAATTGCGCTTACGCCACGGCTCATTGTCTTCGGTAATCGATTATTACAAAGGAGTGAGGAAACATCAAGAAGCACTGAGTCTGTTTTGAGGTACTAGGTCACTGCTTTTCCTAAAACCGTTTTGGCACAATATTATAGGAAGTGTGGATCTTTGTGTATGTTTAAAACAAAGTCTTATTATACAAGAACATACCTACGTGGTTTGAGTTACTAGTTGCCTGCTTCCTGAGAAATTATTTTTCTAAAGTGCCCCCCCACCTCATTTTGACAAACAATGCACGGTGGTTAAGGTCTTTAACGCTTCAAGTGTTGCCTATCAAAAAAATGAAGTGACAGAATTATGAAATGCTCTGCTATTGAATCGGTGCCCTTAGTTGTTATTACCTTCGCGTTTGTTTGTATGTATGTATGTATGTATGTATGTAGAAGACCAGAATAACTCAAGAACGCCTGGATGGATTGTATTGATATTCGGTATGTGAGTAGGTCTTAGTGAGACCTAGAAACGATTAGATTTTGGGCCCCCTAGCAACCTGTTATGGTACTGCAGCAAAACTTCCTGGTTTGATATCTCAAGTTCTGAACATGCTATGGCCATGATTTTTTAGTGGTAGATAGCTCTTGATGCCAAGAGTAGGTGGTGTATGTTTGGGCCCCCTAGTGGCTTGTTTTGGAACTGCAGAGCAGGTTTAGTGTCAGACTTTAAAAGGGAATAACTAAAAAAGAGGTTAACGAATTGTTATGATTTTTGGTATGTGGATAGCTTCTGTGATGCTTCATATAATGACATATTAATTATGCAAATATTTATCTAATTTGCATAATTAATTATGAAATTTTATGAACATGCTCAGTTCCAGTATGGGACCATTGCAACATGTGACACCTGTAACTGAGAAGGAGAAGAATATTGATTGATGTATTATGCAAAATAAATACCTAATTTGCATGATTAATGACAAAATGCTACAATTTTATTGTCGTAAATGACAGTAACTTCTTACTTGTAGCATTTGGAAGTTATGTACGGGTGAACATCGTTGAACATTAATTATGCAAATGAGGGTCTCATTTGCATAAATTATCAGAAAATGCGATAAAAGCCTTCTTTCTTAACATAGATTGTGTACGTCTGGTGTCTGGTAGAGGAGATGATCAACTGATACAATTTATGTAAATAAGAACCTTATTTGCATAATCAATGATAAACAATTAAAGCAGCTGTTGTAAAGAAAGGGATTATTTGGCGAAGGTAAGGGGTCGTGGAACTCTAGTTTCATCAATGCAATAATGCCATTTCTTACTTGTAGTGAATGGGCGCCGACTTGTGCAACTGCAATGCTAGAGGGCGCTTCATCCTTGACAAATTGGTTGCGATCACACTTTGTTGAGAATGATACATTACAGTGTGCAGAGTATACGTAAGACAACAACAGGTGCAGGAAATAACGGCTGTGCCGACGGAAAAATATGTGCATTTCTGGTGATCATTTCCTGAATATCTAGCCATATTCACTGTGTTGAAATATCGAGGGTTAAAGTATACACATTGAATGTCGCTTTGTTTGACAGTACATGTGCCTAGTAAAATCGTTGAGTTGTTGTCTTTTACCAACATTATCTCATTTTTGTTTGTTTGTATTGCATACCCGGCAAACCGCAAACCAAGGTTTGTACTGAAGAATACAAGCTGCATACCCAGACACTTTTTCATACACTTACACCAGGACGAACCCTTACTCTTTTCGATAAGTGTGGCGGGTTCTTTTATGTGCTCAATGTAGGGCTGGGTATCGGTACAACGTATCGGTACAAAACCGGTTTTTCTTATTGGACCGGTCCAGAAAAACCGGACCTGAAAAAATTAGGTAGACCTGATGTTGGACCGATTAGAAAATTAACAGATAATTTTATCAGGCATTCATACGTTTTGGCTCTTGCATGTGGAAGAAAATAACAAGAGTGAAGTAGAGTAGAGTTTATAGTAATTTCTACCAAGTTTTACAGCCACTCGTACAGGTGCAGTTAGCGTTGAAGGATTTCAAAACGACAGTGTAAGTCTAATACTCCACCAAATACTCCACCAAACATTTTTTGTAGAAATGGACCAGTGGTATGAGTCATACTGAATCAGGTCCAGGTTCAGGTCCGGACCTGGACCTGATCCTTTGCACCTGAACCGGACCTGGACCTGAATTTTCTGTACCGGTACCCAGCCCTAGCTCAAGGTATGGCTCCCCTCAAACACGGGACCTCAATCTAACGTCCTATCTGAGGAACGGCCTTAAACGATGCTAGGTACTGATTTCCACCTGAGTTAGATGAAGAAATACCTGTTAAGTGTTTTTGCCAGGGCACAACATCAGGTGATGTCAGGGGATTTGAACCAAGGACATCTGGGTTCTGGGCCAAAGACCCTATACCATTACGCCACGCGACGCCATTATTTTATCAACCGAATGTTTTCAGTATGATTCAGTGGATGTGGTCCTAATTTGCTATTATTTTCCGTTCAGATCTTTGCCAACCTTTAGTAATTGCTGTAATTGTTTTACTGTATCCGTATCCTGTATCAGCTTAAAACCCGTTTTTACAACCGTAATAAACTGCCTATACTAGGCCATAGCGCTTCGATACGTCACAAAACTATCGACGCCTAACGGAATATTTGTAGCTTCAATAAACCTCCATAAGCAATTGCAAAGGCGTAATCTATTGCTGCTGACTGTTTTACTCCTATCCCTCCCCTCATACATTTTCCACGTATATTGCTTTCAATGGTGCGATGTATTGGAAAGGAGCTTACAGGTTTTAAATAATCCTTCGCAAAAAGACATTTTCAGTACTTTTCAATTGGTCTTTATAAGTTGCGTTCGTTGCCTAATCGCGCCCTCCCATATGGTCCCATCCGTTAAGCCGTCAGCGCTATGATCACTATACTCAGCAGATTCCAATACACTGACAAATTAGCCCGCCAAAACTTCCACCAAAAAATGGCGGGCCCCCAGAAAACCGATGATGGCAAACGATAAATCCCCCCTCCCTCTCATCAGGGCTTGGATACCTTCATTTCCCCGCCACTTTATGATGATAGATGTAGCTAAATATCCTCCGCTGTCCATAAATTCGCCTGCAATTGAGCGAGAGGGTTGGAGGAAATATTCATCTGCGGATAATTCATAGCCGGCTCTGTCAGGCGACGCAATGAGCCGTGAGGAAATATTGGAGGGCTAATTGCCTCATCTCTCTCCCGTTATTTTTTAGTCAGCAGTTGGCCCTACCCCCGTGACAATACGGGTGTCTCTTGTGACCAGGAAGGGCGAAAAAATCATCGGGAAACAAGGCACAACGGATTAAACTAATTAGGCTTGTTACAGTTTTTTTATTGTAACGCCCTTACATGAATGGCATTTTTATACGTTACTTTCGTATGAGCCTAAGCGGAGAGCATCCAGGCTAACTTTTGAAAAAAGCCTACATCTTTATTCTTGTTTTATTCAGTAAATACCAAAGCAAAAATTTTCTTTTACGTCCACGTAATTCTACAGAAATTAACGGAACCAATCGCGGAAACAGTAACTTAGGAATGATTATTGACAAGGTTGTATTTTTTCGACAGGAAAACGGAATGCAAAAGTTTTTCATTACGAGTAAAGTTTTTTTTTCTATGTCCAGATTCTGTATTGTTGTAAGGTAATGATAACGCATAAGACAGAAGGATTTCCTTTTCCCCATTCCTTACTACGATATTGCCTATCCCCGGTGGTTTAGACCGTTCCTGACAGATACTGGTCACCCGTGCTAACAGGGCACCCGTATCATCCCAGACGATGTCGTGTGTCATTTGTCTTTGTTTAAGTAATCACTCTAACGTCGTAATGGCTCCTCTTATTACAGGAAACAGTGCTGTAGAACAGGGTCAAGATGCTTAAATTTACCAGGATGCAGTTTATTACGTTAAATTGCAGCTCAGTGCGATTTAGGCACATGATAGATTAGTCCACTAATACGGCTTGTTGATGGTTGGGGAAATTGCTTTGAATGATAACATCATTATTCGAATGTTGCCGTCTATAAGGAGGATTATGGTTGCCGTTTAAAATACAACACTCGTCAAAGTTTCAGGTCGATATTCAGACACTTCTCACGCTTTGTGTAAACCGTTCAAGTCTGATAACGCATTCCCTCCTACTACGTATAAACATCCGAATATATCAAGCGAGTAATAAAATCAAACTAGAGCTCGTTTGGAAAAGAAAGTCGTCTAGACCAAAAGCTACGGTAAGTGGACCTTTTGGGAATAGCAATTCTTCCATGTTGACCATAAGAGGACATGATGGACTTATGAAGAGAAATCGTCGTTAACATAGCCTCTTCCAATCTCCAGAAAACGACATTCATTATCTCGATACATCTACGCATTTCCCCAAATGAACATTCTAGGTATATAAACAATAGCTCGTGATGCAGGTTGATTACAGAATAAATGAGACATTTCTGATGAGAAAACACTTTTTAGGCGGCAAATTTGGAAAAAAGATTGACACACGGTCAGAAATGTAGACAAAGTAACAATCCAGAAAAAAACAGCAGTTTATCGTATAGAATATATATAAACTAGGAACCATATTAGTGCTGTATTTCATTTCACATGGAATCGACCGTTAATGGCCTCAAATCGTAGCTCTAACAGGCTATACGGAATATGGCATCAAGTATTCTACGTAAGTGGCCATTCGTAGTTGTAAGAAATGAGCCCCCCTCCCCCTTAGTTGTATGTGTAAATTGCACATGTAAACCCAGAGAGAATTGACCTTAAATCTGTTTACATGTGGTACGTTCTTGACATATAATCCGTGTATAAACAGGTTTGGGCACAGTGTTAGAATCCTGAGCTTTCCATGATCACGGTCTGTACCCGTAAAGTTGCACACACACGAACCACGAGGGTCCCGGTAAAGTTTGAGCCCAACTAACTCCAAACTTCCACCCGACGATAGATCCCGGGTCGATATAAAGTCAGCAGCCCGGAAGCCGGTATATCTATTACATTGTACCAACGGCATCGATCTCACTTCCCCACGTTATGATCAGAGGAATGATCAAAAATTATTGCCCGGCTTAGTGCCCGAGCGCACCTCATAGAGAGCACCCGTTCATCCGGGGATTTATAAATTGACATGACAGATGCCCGGATGATACCGAGATGTCAATATGGCGGCGCTGGAAAGTGGCCGGGGCCTATTATGACATGTATGATGATAGCAGAGCGCAACATTAAGCTGTCTCAACTGTCAGGCCTAACTTTGAAAAATGGCCTGCGTAATGGAACGTAATGGCGAGAACAATACCAAAGTTTTCATTTTGTTTGTACGTCTAGATTGAAACTCTTGGGGAAGGAATCATACGGAATGATATATGTTCATCGGAGCGATAGTTATGTCATTAAAGATTTATTCAAGTGGGAGGGGGAAAATGAGGCATCATGGCCCTAATTGGTCGATTTAGTACAATTTTCTCATGAAATTGGCTAGTTTGAGTCTCCGAAATGCGATGATAATTGGTTATATATTGCTGGGGTGTAGTTTCCCATATTGCTCAGCACATAACAATGAAGACACATAGTTACGGAGTGTTGTTTGCCCGCAACACATTGCTCTTGTCCAGTCGACCAACCGCTAATAACACCTTCTTTTCTGCACCGCAACATTAAGAGCCAAGTTTTTACTGTTCCACAATTAAGACAAATTTGTCCGGGGGAAGAAATAAAGTACCGGTGATGGTGCGGACAGTGCAATATCCTGGGCAAGAATGATGATTGTGGTCTTCACTCTCTTCAGCGACACTTTATTGCTGTCTGAAACCTGGCTACGTTATCATGGGTCAGGGTCAGGTAATGGCGTAACGGCTTCTCTACAGTCTTTCTTCTTCCCTTTCACAAAAAAGGAAATATTGGAAGTGATATGAAATGTTGTGCGGCAACTCTGTCGATAACGGTATAGAGGAGAGGGAATGGATAACCGGCGCATGGAAACAGATTCTTTTATCGTTGTAGATGTCGTGTTGAATTTCTCCTGTTTTAGCTGGTCATTTTGTTCAGTCGTTTTACTTGTGACCCTTTCGTAAAGGTTATTGAATTGTTTTTACTCAACACGGCTCAGACCACAAGATCATCTGCCTGCAACAATGTCTATCTTCATTTGTGAAGTAAAATGGAGAAGAGTTAATTGCATTAATACTAATTGTGTTGCAATTTTGATGTACACAACTCCTACCACTCGCCGCCCATCACAAAGGAAAAGAACCCTGTTGAAAACACTTCAAAATTTTCGTGACAAAGCCTTTGCGTTTCTGCTTGTCCACCCTTATTTTCAAGTGGATTTGGAATAGCCCTTGTTGGGGCCAGTCACAATGGATGCGGACCTTTGCCCGACGTTATTGGTGTACACGCGGGTACTAACAGGTGCAACGTACCAAATCCAGTTTACGCCGGTATCAGTGGGCCTGTCCTTGGTGCTGAAGTGACGCTCAAATCACAACTACACTGTCATAGCGACGGCCGCTTCCACAAACTGTGTGGACCACAATATCGTTACGTAGCAGCCCGAAATTGGCTGTTGCATTTTATCACATGATTACATATTTTGGAATCATTTACCAATTTCGTAGCCAATGAAAACCTATTATAGAGCCGTTTTTCTGGGGGTTTTTTTAATGACTCTCTCGCATTCGTTGTGAATGTTAACCCCCATTTAGAACACCGAAAACCTCTCGTCCGATTCGGACACTTCCCTGTCCTTGGTGCTGAACGACTCCCACTTGTAAGGATACTTTTCAGTGGTGAAAATGCGCATTCAAAATGGAATGCATCGTGAAAATGTTTTGTCATATCAACCTTATCTTTTCATAACATTTAAGTCCTTTCTTCACTATAACGATAGTAATTTTTTTATAAAAACAACTATATGGGAGTGACTTACTTGTCTATATAGTATCTATTCCTACCATCATCTTTACTGTGTACTTTTGAGAAAAAACGCAAGGGATATTTTGACAGTTAAACCTTTATTCGTTAGCTTGTGTATACTTTAAACATAAAAGCATTACTTTACATGTGAAAACCACCTAAAACGGTATACAGTTATATATCTATATACATCTTCGACATGGACTATGATATTGCTTGTTGCACTCTAGAATCCCATCTTCTTTATCAGTCCACCATCGTCATTTACGCAACTCAACGGACCTGTCTCTTTCTTTCTTTCTTAATCTCATTTTCGTTTTTCTTACCTTTTAGGTTTTAGTTTTCTTTGAATCCTTTCTCAATGTTTAATTTCTATCTTTAAAGACAACATTCAAGACGGCAGACAATGTAGAAAGGAATGCATATTCATTGTCACCTGTTATTTTTCTCTCACTTTTTCATGCCCCTTTTTTGATTAATTTTCTGCACATTATACGATCATACATAAACGCCGAAATGACGTTTTTGTCAGTCACCCTAGTGTATCAATTTGTGACGTTTGCATGCTGAATACACATTGTAGGTCTTTCTTTACTTCAGCATTTGTCGAGACTTGCAACAATCACGGTGCCTTGATAACAGAACACTGAACGTTAGTCATTGTCAGACATTGTAGTCCAGGGGCCCTCCACCATAGTTTGGAGATAGTCGTGAGCAAACTCATCCTTGGTTTTGAGTTGGCTGGCGAGCTTGCCTACTTAAGGTGGTATCTCACTGCACTTGGGCCACCTGTGCGGCACTGCTGGGTTGGTACACTGCGGTACTATTTTGTTATTTTCGCCGTTTTTATGATTTAGATATTGCGTAATACGTAAAGGTGTGACTTAGAAGACAACAAAATACACACAACGTCAGAATCTTTTTCTATCTCCGAAATCCGTTGAGTCATCTACGAACCCCGCAGTTCCGCACCGGTGCCCCAAGTGCAGGGAGATACCATCTTAATATACCAACCGACTGCTTATTTTGAAAAATCAAAATAGCGAAAGGCATATTCTGCCTGTCTACTATCAAAGGAGCGAATTTGAGCTATAGAATAAGACTGTTTCTAGGCTACTTCCACCCTAACGCCAACTTTTTTAAGGGAGTGGTCCAGAGCAAAGTCTTTGGAAGATCCTGAATGTATGACAGGGGCCATACTAGTACGTACAACTTTTACTTGTAATACATGTTCAACGATAGAGGCGCCCAGCTTTATAGAATACAACATCTTGTGATACACGTTTTGTATATGGGTCCAAAACCCTTCAAACAGGTGTTCACCTCGGCATGTCCTTCTGTTCTGCTTGCTTGGCTTTCTGGAAGAGTGAGAACCCCTCTGCCGCAGTGAAACCGTCCAGTTTGGGAAAGTCCGCTCTCATGGTAGGCAGTGAAGACGACAAGAGAGGGTGATCGCGGAAGAGTCCATATGTGTCGGTGAAGGGGAGGGCAGGGTCCGGGTAGAGAGGGGCGTGTCTACTGGCATGGAACAGCATCTCAGCAGGTGTAGGGAAACGGAAGTACGGACTGCCCAGCATCGTTTCTAACGGACTTCGGAAGGGGGAAGGGTACGGGGTGGGTTTAGGGGGTAGTCTGAAGCCGGGGTGGGGGGCGAGGCCGGGCTGTTTCCCGCCAAACCACAGGTGAGACATGGCGGGGTCCGCCAGGTGAGGCCAGGACGCCATCCGCTGTCTCTTCTCTTTCATCCGCCGGTTCTGGAACCACACCTGTGGAAAACGAAGGAAATTACTCACTAGAAGTTTTGGTACCACTTCGGTCATATAATCTTGACAATTTCCTTGTGTTCAAAACCTACCTAAGCCCCATCCCCCACCCACCCCTAGCTATAGCTTCTGATTCCTTTACAATTAGTCTGTACAGTCTTTCAAGAATAACTATCAATCAGTGGTACAATAACGTACAGAAATAATGAAGAGCTTATTAAGATTTTCCATACTTAACGGGTTCATAATTAACACTTTGATATGAAAATATTACTGAAATCATTTTTTTACCAATTGCAAAACACCTGTTCCTCATTGAAGAGTCATTGTTAAAGTTAGGTTAACTCCTTTCCTATGTCTTTCTTTTCTGAACGGTTCACTCTACATGTATTTTACTATCCTTTGTTTTTTCTTCCTTTGTGTACTTAACATTTCGTCTTTGTTTTTTATTTTTCTTTCTTGAGGTCTGTTCTCAGTTACCTTGATAGTCGTCTCGGGTAGATTAAGAGCGGCCGCCAGCTCACATCTCCTCGGGCGCGACAGGTAGTTGTCCCGATGGAACTCCTTCTCCAGCCGCGCTGTCTGCTCTCTACTGAAGGCCGTACGGTAACGCCGCACGGGAGGGGGCAACGGCCGGGCACCCGAGTCTGGAAAAACACAACAACAAAGAAACGATGTAAGATCGTATGGCATAATTGGTAGCGCTTTGGGCTCAGGCCCAAGAGGTCCTGACTTCAGAACCTGTCATGTCACCGAATTTGTGCACTTTATACGACTTTCCTCACTTCACTCAGGTAAAAAATGAGTACCTAGCTTCGGATAGGCCGTCCCTCGGATAGGTTCCGTGTTAAGTACGGGGAGAGCCACACCTCGAGCACATTAAAGAACCCACCGCACTTATCGAAAAGAGTAGGCGTCCTTCCCGGTGTGAGTGGATCAAACCTCACAGTCTCTAGTCTCTGGGTTGACATCTCTTTTTTCTAAAATCTAAAGAGACCGATGTTACATCCCGAGAGTCAATAAGTTACAGCCAATACGATATTTTCATTGGAATTGAAGCCGTGTTTTCTAGTATCATTTTTTAGTCAATTTACTACTTTTTAGACATCTATTAGAATGCATGCAATTGCTGCATTCGTCTTTGGAGTTAACATGTATGTCTAAGAAGAAAAAAGCACTTTCTGACTAATGAATTTCCGAAAGAATGAAGTCTACATCATTATCTTCAGCATGATTCGTTCGTTGATTAACTTAGAATATTTGCTTATTATCTGTCCGATCATGAACAACGAAATCTTCTTCCCTACAGCTTGTTGCCCTGTAACATTGTACTCATGACAAAACGTTGTTCTTTGATTGGTGTTGTCATGATCCGATACTTATGAAGATGACGGATACTGCGTTTTCCCCATCCCAAAGTCCCAAGCTTGTCGTTGGTATTTAGAAATCCCGGCCTTTTTATTATCCCCGCTTCACGGTCAGGCCCCTGGCCGGCATCAGCGCGCCGGTTCCCGGTAATGACCACGGCGGTCATCCGTCACATGTCACGGGCAGAACGGTTTGGCAGCGCCCATTAATTCTGGGGGATGTTGCCCTTTAAGTGAAGTGGAACTAGTCGATGATACCATCATTTCAGCTCTCATTAACGACACACAGACGTATAAGTCTGTCGCTGGAAAGGCCAGATCAGACTTGAGAAGTAGGGGCCGTCTCCAAGTCCCGTTATCCTGACGATAACAACATCTAAATGAACTCGGAGAACAACTTGCTGTTTTCTGGTCTGTTGAGCTCCGGGGATCTCCTTGATAGATATGGACTTTACCTCATTCAATGGACATATCCTGGCCTAGAGTATAACGGCAAGAAACTTAAGTCCTTTTGTCTCATGCCGTCTTATGTTCTAACGGAACAAAAAAGCACACAAAGGAAGAAGACACAACAAACCTACATGCAGAAATGAAGTATAAATAGTCCTCATTAGTTAAGCAAAAAAAGTCCTAGGGCTGCCTAATTTACATGTCATTGAGTTGGTCTTTATCAAATTTACCTACAGGCCAGAAATAATGAAATTCCATTCATCCGTTGTTAAATTATTCTGTATCAATGGCCCTGTAGTTCCAAGGAGAGCTGCTAGAGGGTCCAATCATATGTCACTGATTTCCGGGAACAATAGCTGTCTTCCACCCAAAATCGTGACAGTAGCTTGTAAAAAACAGATATGAAAACCGGAAGTCATGCTTCAGTACCAAATATTCCATAGCTAAAACATGTAGTCTTGAAACATCTGCGTATGCTTTCATGGCCTGTCATATGTTGATTAGGATGTTAAGTCTTGTTCTATACACCTATTTTATACTTTGTGTAATAGTCCTTGCCATACATTGTACAATGTTCATTCATTCATATAACCGACCATGGTCTCTCGACCTCCTTCAGACCATGGTTGGCAGCTAGTCGTGAGCAAGGTAATTTGCGGTTGGGATATGGTCGGGGGGGGGGGGGGTTCCTTCTAGTCTTTCATAGTCGCATGCACCGGTCGACTATGAATTCAAACCACTGTGTTAAAACTCAGAGAGAACTAGAGCTAGAAAATTATTCCAGCCTTCTCCCAACCGAGTGCCGATCTTGGTCGTGGAGATGTCGAAGCAAGTCGTCGGAAGGTCCTGAATGTGAATTTTCAATACAGTGATTTTGACGCGATTGTTGTTAACCAAGAGAAAGTAATTAAACATCATGCCAGACTTATCAACGACTCGTATTTCGTGAGATTAGGGCAAGAGACGACGACTTGACAATTTAATACTCAATACGGAACAACAAAGCCAAGTTCACATATTGACCTTTCGTTTCATAAGCCTACTCCTACTTTAACATTTCCTGGTGTGAACTTCGTGATTATTTCCATTAATCAAGAAGACAAGTGGCTTTCTTAGACGTCAGAAGTACTTGATGGGACGCGTATTTAAGAAAGTTTCACGAAACCTGATGGAAGATGGTAGTTTTCTCCTTATTTTCACCGAGTATTACTTTAAGATATTTCATCGTCTTTTCTTATTTTCAAAACGCTTGTGCTAAACCGCAAGGAGTCGTAAGAAAAAAATGCCAATTTTCTTCGCTCAACTCTCATCTAAACTATTTACAAAAACAAAAAACTTTATAAAAAACATGCCACTGGCGAAAGGGTAACGTATTTCCTGCCAAGCTCCCATCCCTACCCCGTGGAATATATATACACCACATTAACATTACTGAGTACTTTACTTATAGGTCTGTGTACGGAAAAGGCACATCTCATTATTTTACCCCCGACAGAACGACGTTAGCTCCTGACAGCCGACGATCGCGCAATCTAAATTTAATGTATTTTCCTGATGAGTTCATTCCGTTCAATCCACCCTGACATTTGTTTTCGTTGGGAAAACATATGCGTATGCAATAGGAAGGATGACTCCACGACAATTATAATCTCCATCACCGAGCGCGAGTCGGCGGTAAATATTCATCTATCCCCGCACAAACTAGTCTCCCGTACCGCTAACGAGGAATTTTGGGATGGGAAAAGGTCATTTGGAGTTGACTAATTGCCTTCGACGCTGGCAAGTCTTAAGTGGTGTCATCGATCATCCCCGCGCGGGGCTACCGAAGCGGAGAACGGCAAGCCTCGGGCGCGGGTCCCATAGGGGTCCCACGGAGAAGCTCATCAATCACGGGCCAAGCTCGTGCGGTGGTTAATCCCCAGGAAAAACAGTGAGAGAAGGGGTGAGCACCTGATAATTGGGCCTCGTGCACGGGTGACGTGCTGATATACAGTGTTTGCACGGTAGATTTCCCCCTTTAGTGTCTAATGCCTAACAAGGAACGAAGATGAGAGGACATAAATCTTCCAAGGAAGAAGCGACGTCTTGAATGCGGCGGCTGGGAGGGAGTGGCGAACAACTACACACACTCAGGAACTAGTCCTGCCCTGACCTAGAGCGCAATGTCAGGAGATATCATATACAAAAAAATGCTGTATATATTTTTAGATCGATTTGTTTGCGATCTTAAGACTGTTCAAATTAAGATAAAACACGCTCTGTATCTATTGGTTAATCTTGTTTCCATACAAGGAAGAGCGATTCTTATCAACCAATAACAGAACTCTATCTGTTCTCCCAGAAGGCTATAGGGGGCAGTTGGTCCTTCCGAATATTTCTGTTTGGTTCAAGAAAGCCGGCGAATCTCTTCCCCACTGATTCACTCCTTCACTCATTCCGTTTCCTGTTCTCTGTGACCCAGTCTCAGATCCACAAATCTAAGCAAAGGCTGTCCCAACATCTCATCTTTTCTTTAAAAAGTCTTTCCGCCATTTCATTCAACATATCCGTCCATTTCTCCATTCATCTCTTCTGCAATTCACTGACCAACCGAAATTTGATCACAATTCTTTCTGTAACCAAGTCCTTGCTGTGACTCAGTAGCAAAGCGTGAAACGATCAGACACAGCATGTTCTTATGGACGTAATAGCATATAGAGGATATTTTGACGATTGCCAGACTAAAATTGCCCCCAGAGTTGCTCCCTGCGCCCCCTCACCCCACCCCCTACGACGTCCTAAACTACCTTACATCGTCAGTCCCAGTTACCGTCTGGCATGCTCGTAGAAGCCCCCATGTGGGGTGTACCCTGGTGCGCGCTGGTACAACAGAAACCACCATTTATCATGATAATGATAACTATTACGAATTACGCCTAACGAAGTTGTATATTGATGCGCGGGGAAATGGAGCCAGCCAGTGTCACTCTCGCCAAGTTAGAGTCAATCAGATCGCGCTAATGGTTTACCTTCCCGGAGGCACTGCAGCTTCATCATTGCCATAGTGGCTTTACAAGGGACGTTTGGAAGGAGCAAGTGCTAGCCAGCGCCAACGACAACTAAAACCCGAGGATTAAGGAGAATGGATGTGCAACAGAAAGCTCAAAGAAAATATGTTTTCTGGAATGTCAGGGGATTTAACTTGACTACAAGTACACTGCTAACCATCAAAATTGTTATTTCAGGTATTCGTTGTGCTTTTTTTCTCGCACACAGTCGATCAAAATCATAATCATAAACGTATTAGTAACCAAAGAAAAGAGGTTAGCAATCTTTATCTATCTAAATCTGTTTGTTGCGTGCAATTTGACGACTATTGTGTTTGATAATAAAGTTTCGCCATTTCTTAAAATGTGAAATTGTCATGTTAGTATGAGATTTGTATTGAAATTATTTTTCTGTCATCATTTGGGGCTGGAGTAGAATCATTCACTAACAAAGCAACAGCAAAGATTCATATGTATTTATATTGTTGTATGTCTATTACAACTAGCACCTATGCAAACCAGTGCACTACGAATATAACAAGATTTCAAAGCCATGTATAAAGAATACAGGGCTTGTAATACTCGGTAATACTTGATAAGACATGCTGGTTATCAAATCATTTGTGCAGATGCTTATCTATCTTGTTCATGGAAAGATAAATTTGAATGCCAAAACATTGTCAAGCAAAAGCGTTGATCGAAAGACTTGCAACATCAGCAAAAGATAGAGACAGCTAACAAGGACTGGCATGTACAATGTAGATTATAGGCAATTGGTCCCATGAGAACGAGATCACACTATGAATGTCTGAACCTAGTCAGCCTCTATAGGGGGGAGGGGGGCAGTAGTCCCAAAGTAATCACCACTTTGGGACCACTGAGGGAAAACTGGGGGTCTGACTGGGGGCTGTAGTGGCCACGTGTCGGTGATGATGACCCCGCAGTGCTGTTCACACCTCGTCTATGTACAACACCTGCTGACCCGGATGGACGGCCGCCATATGCAATATGGCGTCTGGCGGGGTCAAGTGGAGGTCACACAGGTCACCGGGAACAGATGCAGGGGTTTAACCTGGCTTTACCGTTACTCAAAATATCTCCACCTGCTCCGAAACGTCAGCAACGTTTTACAAGAGCGACGCTGTGGAGTAAAACGGTTAGAAAGTCAGAAATCCACAACGGAAATCGAGAAAAATGGTAATGGTTTTCTCCCACACAACCCACACTTTTCTTCAATTCTTGTGCATCAGTACTAGCTAGCTTTCCTCCAATTCTGAATTTCTATCCACTGCGGCAAAAGAAAATCATGTGACAAGACGGAAAGAAGGGCATCTTTTTCGTGAAGAGACATTTGCAGCGTCCTCTTATCCAACCCGATGTGTGAAAAAAGGACACGGTGGAAGCAATGATCTTTATGACATGATAATGCCCCTTCCTTTGTGTGTTTATGGAGACAGAAGTCATTCTCATCTCCATTAAATGTCCATCTGCCACTTCCAGTACACATTAAAGACACAGAGGTACATCTGCGACAGCCCATGACACATTGTCCTAAATTCCACGGCTTGTATTGTCACATGTCCGGCCTCATCAACATAGAAATACACGGTGTTTAAACTGATCATCATCTCCCATTTTGGACACACGAGCGAAGTCATTAAGTGCTCAATGATTCACGGAATGATTAACACAAGAAAGGGACTTGGTTTTTGCATCATTTAGTAAGTAAGACGACAGGGATTCACCGACAAGAAGACTTGCACTATAGTATAGCCTATAGACAATCGATGGTGATGTACAACAACGGACGGACGTGCGATATTGACTGACGTTACATTCGCCCTTTTTGAATATAGAGTTCGTTTGAACCATTGCCGACCTTTCATGTACTTACTAGTATGTTACATTTGGTCTTTTCGTTGGATCAATAGATGATATGTTTTTCTCGGTTATTCCTAAACGATTTCCAACGTCAGCAATCTTTTTGCGGAAAATGTCATTCTGTAAAACTTTTTTTTTAATCTCCAAGTATGTCTCGGACAAGATTCATACTTTTCACTTTGCACGATAACTATATTTAGCTGAAGAAATTATATATTCAAATGATGATTGTGTGATAGCATTATTCTCGTGACAACACAATAATATCTACAATGCACGTTGGGTAGCTAAAAGAAATTGGCCAAATTGGTTTCAATTTACCAGAGAACTTCGCCGGCTACTATTTGTAAAGAGCTTATTAAATCTGTTGTCAATTCTCCTATTTGATTGAAGATACAATTCGTTAAATCGTTGAAAACGTCGCATCAGTAGTCAGCAAATTTTTGCAATAAATCTTACATGTGAAGACAATCGACATAGAGATAAATTAAGACGAAATGATATCTATGAAGATAGCATCTCGATGTTCATGGTCGGTCCATGACCAAGAAGTTTTCCGCGCATCAACACGTCGACACATGTCACACACTTCACAACTCGGGAAGATGAAGAACCCATGGCGCAAACTCCCCCGTAACGTTACCACGTTCCCCGCCGACTTTCCCGTCGTGTGGGACGTCAAAAAGGCTAATTTGTCCATGATGAATGTGATGATTAAAGTGCTGCAGGATGGATTCGTCACGGTGCGGGCCTGATCACATCTCGCGCCCGTTACAGGCGAAACTTTCTCCCGCCCAATTACCAGGATAATGAGGCGGCGGAGTGGGTGGGGGGCGAGCGGGCGGGCATGACGAGAGAGAACGTTGGGATGATTTGTGGGGTTGCTTCCCGGGAATTACGGAGGGGATCGTTCAACTGACAATGTCACAGGCACATTGATCAGAACCGGTGTACATGGAGAGGGAAAACAAGTTTGATCTACAAGCAATTTCGATTGATGTGTAGCCGAGGTTGGTTTCTTTTTTCCTGAAATCAAAAAGGCCGAAAATCTAGAAAACCCACTTACCACGTAAGCATTAAGAAAGAAAAGCTGAGAGATTTCTTTTTCTCAAGAGTCAAGATCAACAGAAAAATAGAAATAAAAGAAAGGTTTGCGGAATAAAGATGTGAGAGATTCTCTTCATTTTGCAAGCACAATAGTTAGTGCAATACACAAAGTAGCCGGTGGGGGCGCTAATCGAACTGCACTCGCCGTGTTACCCCTGTAAGAAGAAATTTAAAGAGCGCTAGTTGACTTGGTACAATTTATCACCCACAATGATCCCCTTTTATTACGAGCTCTATTTTCTTTAGGTGACTGCGGTGACAGAGTTTGATTGCAGCTCTTTGCACAACTTTATGAGGTGTCAGCTCAGAGAGCTCTCCCCGCCTATGGTCGGTTCTCCGACAACGATGACATTTTGCGGTTAAAGTTTGTGGTGGTGTTTTAATGTCAGCATCATTCGCAATAACGCATCAACACGACACTGTGACATTTTGCGGCTTTAGGTAAGACGTACTAAGGTTAAGTGTTACATGAGAGAAACATAAATACTGTAATCATTAAAGAAGTGATTGAAATTTCAAGCCTTCCATAAATGTTTGAGACATAACACGAATGCCATGTATATCTGTTGCTTTACTTGATAGTAAATGCGCATATCATGTTTTAGATAGAGAAAAGAGCTAGTGCTATTTACATACCAAAATCACACTTTAAAACATACCTACTATAACGAATGATATAATTTGTTGAAATCACCATATACATCATACATGACAACCAATAATTGCTTATTATATCAGCTTATAGTAACGCGACATTACTACGTTGTTAAATGCATTTCATTACAAGTTTGTTAGAAACGAAAAATCAACAATCATCAGTAAATCTACCATGACAAGTCCAGTTGAAATTTTCCTAAAAAGTTGCCGTCAGTATTTTGTGATTCTGAATGCGCGACTATGTTTACGACAGATTGTCTGAGCTAGCGGTCAGCGAAAGGGCGCGAACTTTGTCAGTCACAGTCCAGGTCATTTTCGGTTCTTCTTCAAACGGAGAGGAGTTAGCTAGGCCATCGATCAAGACCTCGTTATTAGGTAGACCGAGACATAGACGGATTCGTTACGGGGCGAGGTGACGATTGCCCCGCTAGGACCGGACATGCGACCCGTTGATTGAGTCTGGTCGCTAGGGTGCTGTTTAGCACACGTTGTGACCCATACAGAATATTTAGTTCGCCTGAACAAGTTTTACGGCTTTTTCTTTCTCGCAGTGGCATATCAATCTTTTCATACGGCCTAATTCTCTCTACATCTTCTAGAGATGGTGGCGAAAAAGATATTTATCTAACTTACTTAGTAGCGTAAATGCGTAATACTAAAACTTCCCGCAAAAGCGTTTCGAGATAAATCGAAAGCTCATAACGTTACGCAATACACACAGCGATCATATGTTATAGAATACAACACGGGGTATTCCGTATCGCCCGAAGTACGGCCCGACCGCGGATAGAATCGCCCGAAGTACGGAGGATGATCCGGTCCGTGGGAGGGCTGGGACCGAGGGCGATACGGAATTTTATCTATTTCATGCCAACCTGAGAAAACTAAAGTTTATCGCCAAAAAAAAAAAAAGACGCGTTAATAACTTCGTCAATTCTAACAAAAGAACCTGGCAAAGGAGCCAAAGTTGTTCGAATTTTCGACAGTGGCGCACTCAAGAGGGTTCGAATTGTTCGAATCGAACTACGGAACCCCGGGCAATACTGTAGAATATACGGACCAGTCTGACCGATATTGAACGTGAATACGGGCCATATACGTGTATGATATTGATATATGCAATAACCATGAATATAACTATACAGCAACGGATTTAAGTACATTTTTCGAAATACAAGTCTAACGTTTTTGGCTGTATTTCTGAAGTCGATCTTACGTAACGCATGTTTACCTTTATCCGTTGGGTAGCCTATATCCGTTGTCTTTAAAAATGACAGGGTTTCTAGAGGTATCAAGTGTGCTGACGGTGTTTTTTTTTTCAATATTGCATTTTCGTCGACTTGATATCTCTTTGTTTTTTCATGGGCAACGGATATAGGTTACCCCGCGTATAAAGGTGAACAAGGGCTATACGGTTTAGGAACATAAATTAACATGCTATCTTTAACCATCACATAGCTAACGTTAAGAGAAGTCAGTACAAATTTTAATGTCCGTCCGTGTCCATGGTAGGGATACAGTTAATGTTTAATTCATTTAAATATTCATTCAAAGAGATGCGATAGGAATGGCTAGTAAGGAATGGCACCGGTTAAGACAGCAAATATCGAAGAAGACTCAAGACGTAATAAAAGAAGTGTTTTGGGTTGAACTCAAGATTAATTCTAAACAAAAAGCAATTTGAATTCAGAAAGCGTAATGTTACAAGAAAGGTAGCTTGGGTTACTTTCCAAGCAGAGGTTCGGCTCTGGCTGTTTTTTTTGTAGGCGTTTTACCGGGCTTTCCAGATTAGCTGGAAGACATAAAGAAAACAGCAAAATATAGAAAAGCCGATGAAATTTAAGCACCTAAAACATGTCAAAAAACAGCCAGAGCCGAACTTCTGCCAGGAGAGTAAGCCTGGGTACTTTCCGCAGTAACCACCGGCTCAATCCACGTTAGCTGGCTCGAGCAATAAAGAATCGAGCCACGCTATAGCAAAGGCCGTATACTGACATAACATGTTTCTCCTGCATTCCATATGATGATTTTGATCAAAATTAGCTAATAAAAAAGAATAGGTATTGTGATATAATACGGTGATTTTCTGAATAACTTTAGACCAGGGCATCCTTCGTTTCACCATACAAACTAGCACGAATTTGCATTAACTAGTATTTTCTTAAGATAAGCAGGAACTTTATATGTTCAACTTTTGAGTTGATAGATCTAGTTTGTTGTTTTCACAAGACATTGACAAGACAATTCTAGATATCAAGACACGTAAGGTAACAGTTATTCAATCAACTGGACAGTTTGTGAACGGATCATAAACTTATTGCTGTGCTAACGGTCACTTTTCTATATTTTTCTTCTTTCAAAATATATAGCATTCCTCCGTACTGTTAGATTAAGTTTACTTTTCTGTCGAGGGTTCCGCATATATTCAGGGCTATGTGCTTAGAATAGTTCTAAGGCATCTTCGTTTTTTCTTAAATGAAGGAACCTTTTCTTTAAGAAAGAGTCCCTTCTTAATCCAATGGTTCGGTGGAGATGGAACCCATACGCTCGACTATATTTAATTAGGACAAATATAATCTATGGCAAGAATCCCAACTTTAGGAAAAAGTCAGGACGTCAAAAGGCATTGTTTTCCGCATATGTCCTTCAGTATTTTCAAAATCAATATTATAATTTATCTGTTATACGTCGTGAAGTTTGTATGTTATTATGAACCAATAATGCTGAATCGCATAAGGAAAAAATATAGTAATACAAGTCGAAGAGAAGAAGTAGAGGGACTAAAATTGACATTTTGCGATGTGTTTTTCAGTTGCGGAGTTGAGTGGACGAGTTTGCGTTGGACTTCAGGCGCGCAACACGTAGAAAGAGTGGGCACATTACAAAGGCATCGCCCTTCCTCATCTAGGCAATGCTTTTACCGCACAGTCGTGATAGATGGTGTAAAGTGGACCGCATTTACCGAATACGTCCGAAAGAAATATAGCCTCACTCTATCTTTCATCGCCAGCCAGCCCTAACCCGGAAACCATCGGGCTTGTGATAAAGCTACTTTCGTCAGCAATATAAGAGTGAACACGTCACTATCACGGCCCGGTATCTGGCCGGGCGAGGCGGGATGGCGTTTCTCACGGTCGGGACAGGTGGAACTAGCCGCCGAGTACACCATACAAGGTAATGGGTTTTTTCAGCGCCACTGCACTGGTGATGATTTGAGCATGCGGGCGGCAGACGGGATGGCTATTGTGTGGCGATTGCTCTCATTACGATCAACTACTGTACAGCGTTCAAAAAGTCAACTGGAACGGGTGTTCGACCACAAGACTTCGTCAAGTGAAATACAGAAGAAGAAAAAATCACATACCACAGGCGATGAGACCACACACATTGAACAGAAGCAATGTCCTTACCTGTTTCTATTAGTGCATTTGAACGTAAAAAGATATATTTGTAGAATGTAGAATTACAAGTGATATTATGATGAACCCAAATAAGACTGACCAACATATACGAACCGGGAAAATGACGCATAAGAAGGCAATATAGTTTTCAAGACACTGTAGTTATAGCGATACTTATAGCGATAGTACCTCATACTATATGTTTAGAAATACACCATCATACTGTCTTTAACGTTTATCTGGACGCAACGTAAATCAATAAGACGTTACAAAGAAAATTTCCTCCATATTCTGTAATTTCCTTCGAACAAACTTAAGAAAACACACTTGCTGCGCTTCTTGTAGAGACTTCACGGCTACCATCGCGTATTGATCAATACTTGAGATCCTCACAGTTCTCTAACTCAAGCTGAATATTCATGAACGTAACAACTTCTGAGGGAGAGTGGCTAAAAACTAACCTTCTTCCCTGTTCTCGAAGTTTGCAGGCGGCGACGTTTCTTCAGGAGTCTCTCCAAGATCTTGCTCCGTCTTGGACCGGTGTTCTGCTTCGGTAGCGTCTTCCCCCATCCTCTCCATCTCCGCCGTTACCTGTTTGACACACCTGGCTGTTTCACCTGCGTGCTTTGGGACTACCTGTCCCACCGCTGGTCTTTTTATACCACCGGCCCATTACCCCACTCGACAATTACGCCGCAATGATGCCATGATTTGGCACGCAGAGTCACAAAGGTAATTATAGCAATAGTACGCATTTAAATAAGATAAATCTAATTTAAATAATGCGAGATAAAGAAATAACAATTGCTCGTCGTAATAGCAGTCCTTGGTGAGGAGTTCACGCCGTTTTATGTAGCACAATTGGGTAGATCCTCCTAACTTCTAATGAAATGATTTTAAGCAATTCTGCTCGAAACTCCCTTACAGCAATAAAGCATCCCTGTTATAGGGGAAGATGCTATTAGTTAAGCTCCCAGCCTCCGAAGGACGAGTGAGATATAGCAGTGACTTAATGCCTGTCCATTTTACACGGTGCAAAAAGCAAATGTCCGCTTGAGACCCATTTGGACAAAAGATAATGTAGACCATTACTTAGTTAAGCACCACTCAGTACTCGTACAACCGACTTACAGCGACATTATCGTGTGATCAAATCGCGTTTCCGCGTCCGAGTGTCAGAATCCTTGCTAGGCCGTTCCGAGCTATTCCCTCTCTGAGCGGGGAATAAATCAAAAACTATGCGAGGAAGAAGAGCGAAGGGGAAAGAGGAATTGAAGAATGCGGCATTAAGCCGCCAGAAATTACTTCCCATACCTCCAATTATTGCTGACACGCAGCTAACCTTCGCGCGAAATGGACCCCAAGTAGGCTAACGCTCCAGAACTGAGCACTAAATCTTTGTTTCCCGGTTATTTTTACTCATTACGCGTTATGTAGTTAACTAGCTCTGCATCTCTCTTGTGTCAAATAACAGAACTAGGGGAGGACCGCCCGGCGACAGTTGAAATGACACAATTTGGGGAGATTTCTTGGCATTTCCATCAAATCGCATCTTAAAGAGACCCACGAGACTCCCAACAACTTGGAAACGGAGTTTCCACATCCCCTGGCGCGGTGGTTCGTCTAAACTTCGAGAACTTGAAGACAAGTTGCTTGGGTAGATTTATGAGCGAGGTAACCGTCGTCAATTCTCCAGCTATAATCGTCATTCCTTATCCCCAACAGTAATTTACTTTTGTCCCACTGTAGTTGCCTTTCTCCATGAGTTAATGATGAATAGCAGCCGGGAAATCCGAGTACGTTTCCGCCCGTTACATTGAGGGCCGTATTTCCTCGCATGGCCCAATCTATCATTCCACGGCGAAGCAGAAATTAGGGGAAAGAAGAAAGTTACCAGCGACGCGCTGACTTTTCATACGACCAAGTAACGACAGGAAAAGAAAAGACGGGAACAAAGCAAGCTAAAAGAAATAAAGGATATATGAAAATGGAATTACAACAGCACAAAAGTGAATCATATCGTAACAAGATTTCTTATTAAAAAATCACAACAAAGGATATTACTCAAATCACCCAATTTCATAAGATTAATCAAAACCATTGCATTTCACATGAAAGCTAAAATAAGTAAAATGTAAGAAATAATACAAAAGTCAACCACGTATCCAAATCAAATAAGAATAACCACTACAACTGAAAATATAATTTCTGAAAGTTTAAGAATACGTGAGAGACTACAAATGATATAGTAATTTTTCTGCGTTAAAAACGCATTTACACACGCAGTAAGAAATGCTCTATATATCATTCGTTTTGATATTTCACAAAGCGAAGAGAAGCTATCTTTGCATAGACAGCAACTGTGGACGGTAGAAGTGACAAATACCTATTGAGCAGTGGCTCATACCCTAGAGAGTAGTAAACAGTGGTACATAACTACAAAAGAAAAAGATAAGACAGAAAACGTCAACCAAGTTCTAGAACTCTAACATCATCATCAAAGTACAGGACATTGATAGATTGTTTCGTTTTTCTAACAAATTTGTAAAGAAAAAGAGGATGACCTGTTAAAGAGTTGATTGAGCGTAAACAGGACAATTTAAGTACAAAAAGTCATCTGCCTACAATAAGGGCCCCATTTTTGTCACTCATATAATACTAAATATTTCCTACAAAGAACTTGGTCATGAGCTTACTCTAAGAGGGCACTCCAGAAGCCTATACATGTACTTTCTTCTTAATTGTAAACAGCTAGAGTTCATGTCAACAGAGCCCAACTATAGTCGCTACAAAATGACGCAAATCCTTCTGTCCCCTCCTAGTTTATTACATTTGATGATATCCTTTCTGGCGTTATTTTCCAGTAATGCACCTCGTATGGCGGAAGCCTTTACTTATTCATGACGACAAAATAATGTAGAAAAATGATAGAAATTACCCGCTGGCACTCTCACGCAGAAGCGATTTTCATCTTTCTATAGATAAACTCAGAAACAATTCTCTTCTTGACCCTCTGAATGGACGATAAAGATAGAGGAAGAGTCTATTGGGATATAAAGACTTCAGTGCCTCTTCCCTAACACGCAATGCTCCTACTCTTAAAAACAGACTCGTTTAAGACAATTACTGAGACCAGTTGTGGCTGGTATTTTATTTTTTGGTAATAAAATATAATCATCACTCCCCGAGGTTTTCAAACGAAGCTCTAGAAACGTAACGAAGGGTCAAAAGAAGGTTACAAGTGAAACTAAAATGTTTTGCGAATCCGCGGCCTTGATGAATTGAAGCTGACGGGATGCGTTCCACATTGATCATTATGCTGCCAAAAAGTCGTTGGCCTCGGATATAACAATGATCACTGTATATTGCAAGGTCCCTGGTCCTTTCTGTGCCTCTAATGTGTGGAAATGATGGGCCCGTATGTCGTGGGCGCTATCTAGTCCGGTGATGGGACGTAAAAGGCCTGCTTTGCACGAAACCCGCATCTTTCCAGTGCCCACGGGGCCACGTGAGATGGAACAAAGAACCAACTGTTCAAACCAAATATGTATAGATGTGATGATTTAGATCGATAAGAAGTTGTGGGTAAACGTGATTGCAGTGAGTTTATTTGGCAAGCATCCATGACTATTCAGTAACGTTGGATCTGTGTTGGGTTTTAGAAAAAGAGTGAGGGCTGCTGCAATGCATCATGGGCAAAATATGCTGTTCAGGAGTCTGTAGTAACGATGTACATCATCTGTCAAATAGGACTTTTGTTTTCGTTTTTGTTGTTGTTTTATTCTGATGCTTTAATGCCAGAATGTTGCAATGTGGACACCAATACGATCGCTATTAAGACAGACGGAGTATACAGAACCACTGACTGAAGGGACCTGTGACACGCTCACTTCCAGAGCAAATCTTGGACAACTTTCTCTCTCTCCCTCTCTCTCTCTCTCTCTCTCTCTCTCTCTTTGATCCTCTTTCTCTCTCTCTCTCTCTCTCTCTCTCTCTCTCTCTCTCTCTCTCTCTCTCTCTCTCTCAAAGAGACAAAAGAGGTTCATGATAAAGATACTCTGTCCGCGAGAGAGAGAGGGGGGATGGAAAGAGAGAGGGAGAGAGAGAGAGAACGGTAGAGTGGGAGACATACTGACATGCAGAAAGACAGAGAGGGGAGAGAAAAAAGAGATGTTCCCAAAATGTAGACGTTTAGGGTTTGGACCATAGACGAGTAAAGATAAGACTTTATTGCGGAACAAGTTGATAGGTACATACAAGATATAAGATAAAATATGGTAGAAAATGAGAAAATGCAGCAAACTTTATTTGTATAACGATGGTACAAGATTCAACGACAAGACTAACCTACCTTAGAATAGACTATTTAGAATGAATAAAAATCTACTTTTACATTTTTTATATCATTGTCCTACATGTACAGTGCCTGTGTTCTCATATGTCAGTATGTGCTTGAATATGTTATTTGAATTTATTGAGAAAATCTATAGTATAAAAGAGAATAGACTTTTATACAGTAAGTTACCATATCAAAATGTTTGCGAGAAGCAGTAGAATTGGGTATTTTTTCCTGTAGTTCTATACAAAAAGTACAAACCCTCTAGTTCAACATACTCTCCAAGCAGAGGTTAGGCTCCGGCTGTGTTTTTTTTTTTACTTTTTCTTCAATTCAGGTGTTTTTATCGGGCTTTCTATTTTTTACCGTTTTGTTGATGTCTCGTGGCAACGGTACAGGCCCGATAAAAAAGCCCGAATGAAAAAAAGCCATAGCCTAACCTCTGCTTGGAGAGTGTGGTCAACAGTTATAAGTAAACACCTGCAGACGGCACAAGTCAGTGCACACGGCCCGTTCCTACATGTACCTGGTTCCCACACGTAACCCAAACCTCTCAAACGGCTTTTACCAGTCCTTCTGTACCCTAATAACATATAATTACACAATAAACGTCCCTCTTTCTTCATCACTCAATTTTCTGCAATGATTACGCAATTTTAACCATATTGACGAATGGGCACTCTCGGTTGACCTGTGACCTGTAATTGCGTAATTGGTGAGGGGGGATGTGTTGGGATTATTCTCTGAGTTTGACATTGATGCGGCTTTCACACGCTCGTACTGGGTGGAAGCTTTGGATCAAACCGAACAAAGCGTTACAGTGTTACTTACCCGATAGTGATCTTGAAATCTGCTGTTGTTTAATAATTACGAGATTAAAATATACATCAATATTTCATATGACCACCCCACCCCATGGTAGGTAGGACGTAGGAGTATGCTTCATGTGGTTTTGATAGCTGTTTTGATGTTACATTACACTGTACTGTACTGTACAGTTGTATGGTAACTTGTACCTACCTAATCCTAGAGCTTCGAATTCGCTCCCTTTGGTGAGGCTGACGAACTTCCACCAGTCCTTCATATGTACAGTCGTACAGTGTTAGTTATATGGATGTATCGTTTGAGCATACTTTTGAAAACATATGAAACTAGAAAGGTAATATTTGCAAGCAAATACATAATGTTACCTTCACATGTTGTAGCCTAGCATTTTTACTTTCTTCAGAAGAGATAAGTTTGAAATGCTTTGCCTTTGCTCATATTGCTGTAATGGAGTCTTTAACAAACTACCACTGATAGAGTCACATTAACTTAAGATCTGAATGTTCTAAGCAAAAATGAAGTTTAAAAAAATTATTTACTGAACATGCACTCTTACCATCTATGTAATTAAGAGGAATGATGAAAGCGAAAGTCATGTACACTTTGAATGCTTTAATAAAGAAAGATTTTCAGTCTTGTCTGACAATCTTAGTATTTTTTTGTGAATACAAAAGTACATGGACAAATTGTAAATGCAAAAATACATGTATAGAAAAATGGAAATACCAGAATACATATACAAAACTCGAAAAACAATGAATGATGCAAGCTAAAATACATTTTGAATCTTCAACAGTAAAAAACAAGAAACTTTACAATTGCTTTAGAATTTGCAAAGCTGCTTTTCAATTGTGTTGCAATATACATGTTTCGTTGCAATATACATGTTTCGTTTATAATCTGCTGTGTCCTGTGGCTGGGCTGGAACCTGGCGGCAGAATTAGCTGATGGCGGGTTCGTACGCAGGTTGGACAGGTACAGCTCGTTCTTCAGGATGGAGTCTGCTCCAATGTATGAATGAAATAGTAATCCATGGTGAAATTTTTTCATTCTGTTCATTGTCATTGGGCTCATGTTGCCGTACATGTCGGGCTGGTGGTAGGCGTTCATGCCAATGTCCTGCCCGACCACGCTGCCGTCCTTGCTGCTGCAGGAAGAGTTGGGCGCCCGCCTGCATGCACGTGCTGCTGTTGACGGGATATGACGCCGTCTGTTCTGACGGGGATGTCCGCAGTGGAAGAGTTCATCATCTTTGCTGCATCCACCTTCAGAGAAAACATGGACAATGACAAAACCTTAATACTTCGTTTATGGAAACTTACTTTGACTATAGCGATAGCCACATATAATGTGTATATTAAACATCTTAATTTGATGTTCAAAATATGAATCTCAAAACTTCTTCATGGTTCCAATTATTGTCACTCAAGAATACATTCATAGTGCCCAACAAAAGTGAAAGTAGAGTTGCATTCCAGAAGCTAACTTCAGGTATAATTATGATGCAATCCCGCTCAACCTTGCCGTTCCCTCCCAGCATGTACCCTGATGATGTGAAGACTATTGCCCAGCTGATTTCAGCCTACTCCCAGGTGATCAAAAGAAGGGCGAGCAGTATCCTTTCTCAGCTTTAAAGGTTCTGACATGTCTACACAATAATTAGGATGTACATGTACGTATATCTTGCATCTATTTCGACCTGTGTGGCCCACGTACCAAGATCTGCTGGACGACCCTCAGACAGGTACTGGTCCATGGTTTGATCTGGTTCCAATAAACTGCAAAGATCATGATGTAGTCAGGCAGCATATGATTGAATACATGTCAACAATGTCTGAAGATCTTTGCAGAGCAGAAACATTCAGATTAAAATCAAACATTGATGAGAAGAAAGACACATTACCAACACAATACATTTCCTCCTAATGTCCTAACCTAAAAATAAAATTGTACCGAAAAAAATATGCATGCACTCATACGTGCTATCTCACACAGTCCTTCAGATTTGGCCTTGAGATCGGGGGTTGAAAGAAGGGGTTAGGTGACAAGAAAGGTAAAGTGAGGGAAAGATCTGAGAGCCTTAAATTACTGTGAAAATAAACTTTATCATTTGCATTAGATAATATAGAATTGTACCCCCCCCCCAAAAAAAAATACACTATACACTACATAATGACTCACCCTATCCAGAGGAGTGATGAACATGTTTGGTTCAAGGTTGGACAGGTACAGCTCGTTCTTCAGGATGGAGTCTGCTCCAATGTATGAATGAAATAGTGTCCATGGTGAAATTTTTTTCATTCTGTTCATTGTCATTGATTTAGATAGAATCTGCTGTGTCCTGTGGCTGGGCTGGAACCATGTCTGTCTGCTTCTCTTCCCTCACTAGAAGGGGTCCCACCTACAGGACCAAAACAGGCGAGTAAAAATTCAAAGCAGAGCAGAAACATTCAGATTAAAATCAAACATTGATCAGAAGAAAGACACATTACCAACACAATACATTTCCTCCTAATGTCCTAACCTAAAAATAAAATTGTACCGAAAAAAATATGCATACACTCATACGTGCTATCTCACACAGTCCTTCAGATTTGGCCTTGAGATCGGGGGTTGAAAGAAGGGGTTAGGTGACAAGAAAGGTAAAGTGAGGGAAAGATCTGAGAGCCTTAAATTACTGTGAAAATAAATTTTATCTTTTGCATTAGATACTATAGAATTGTACCCCCCAAAAAAATTATGCATGCACTCACACACTGTCTCACTGCGGCAAATATGAACTTGACAATGATCAGAATGAAAAATTCCACCATGGATAACTATTGCATTCATACGTTGGAAGGTTAAGCGGCAAATATGAAGTTGACAATGAACAGAATGAAAAATTCTACCATGGATAGCTATTTCATTCATACATTGGATGGTTAAGCGGCAAATATGAAGTTGACAATGAACAGATTGAAAAATTCCACCATGGATAGCTATTTCATTCATACATTGGATGGTTAAGCGGCAAATATGAAGTTGACAATGAACAGAATTAAAAATTCCACCATGGATAGCTATTTCATTCATACATTGGAAGGTTAAGCGGCAAATATGAAGTTGACAATGAACAGAATGAAAAATTCTACCATGGATAGCTATTTCATTCATACATTGGATGGTTAAGCGGCAAATATGAAGTTGACAATGAACAGATTGAAAAATTCCACCATGGATAGCTATTTCATTCATACATTGGATGGTTAAGCGGCAAATATGAAGTTGACAATGAACAGAATTAAAAATTCCACCATGGATAGCTATTTCATTCATACATTGGATGGTTAAGCGGCAAATATGAAGTTGACAATGAACAGATTGAAAAATTCCACCATGGATAGCTATTTTATTCATACATTGGATGGTTAAGCGGCAAATATGAAGTTGACAATGAACAGAATTAAAAATTCCACCATGGATAGCTATTTCATTCATACATTGGATGGTTAAGCGGCAAATATGAAGTTGACAATGAACAGAATGAAAAATTCCACCATGGATAACTATTTCATTCATACATTGGATGGTTAAGCAGCAAGAAAGGTATGGCGAGGAGAGGAAAAGATCATATCCTTAAATCAAATTTTATCATTATTACAAAATGCACTCTTTCAAATTTAACGAGATGTATGATCCACAGAAGGGATACATCAAGGACGACAAGACTGTGCTGCAGTAGGGGTGCGTACCGGTACAGAAAATTCAGGTACAGGTACGATCTACAATGGTCCAGACCTGAACCTAATGGTAAATGGGCAATACGCAATTTCAAGAAAAGAATGAAAAGAGCTTTGGTGGGTTACCGTAAAGAGCAAGAAAGATATGGCAAGGGGAGGGAAAGATCAGATCTTAAAATAAATTACTAGGAAAATAAATTTTATCACTATATATGCACTCTTTCAAATTCAATGATTCAAGAAATTCATACATTGGATGGAGGGTTAGGTAACAAGAAAGGTAAAGTGAGGGAAAGATCTGACAGCCTTGAATTACTGTGAAAATAAATTTTATCTTTTGCATTAGCTACTATAGAATTGTACCCCCCAAAAAATTATGCATGCACTCACACACTGTCTCACTGCGGCAAATATGAACTTGACATGTATGCAACAGGCAATACAATTCATTGAGCATGTGATATACACAAATATAAATATACAAGTGATTTACAGGCGTTCATTATTTCCTAAACCGTACATAAAGCAGAGGTCATATATAGTAAGGCTGCAGTAAGGTTCTTATAAAGGAAAGTATATGTACATAACGTAAACATATACATATTTGATCCAAGTGAATGTGTGTTCATTCGTTTCAAACTGCCGACGTTTTTACCCTTTTTCTTACATTCTGAGACAGTCCCGAAGATTGCCCACCTTACTTACTTACTTAGACGTAACACTCAGGGTTGGCTCTTTGACCCTGAGCGCCCTTACTTACTTAGACGTAGCACCTAGGGTTGGTTAGGGGTGGGTATCGGTACAAAACCGTTTTCTTATTGGACTGGTCCTGAAAAACCGGACCTGGAAAAAATGATGCATGCACTCACACATACTGTCTCACACAGTCACTCAGTGGTAGGTGCGAATCCTCTGTCCATAAAGAGGAGTAGCAGACACATAAACGACATTCTGATGCCAAGAAACACAAAGGGCTACAATAACAGGAAGTGCTAAATACACGAAGACACGCTCTTTAAAATTTCCTATGATCTGCAGTTCAAAGATAGAAGGAGATTGACATTTAATATGTGTCCCTGATTAAACAGCATGTGGAGCCTAAAGGAGATTGCAGAGAAGACAAAGGATGTAGAAGATTAGGGCCTTCTCAACTCAGTCTCAAGGTTGCCATCAATCATCATCAGGAATAACTCAATAATTGGTAAAATTTCAAAATCAAGTCAGCATTTTGTTTATTTCTCCCACAAGCCCACTCTCTTGTTCCTCACCTGGTCTTTCACCATCATCTCTTCCTGCCTGTCCAGCTCCATCCTCCTATTAGACACTCTCCCTCTGGAACAATGGAAGACTTGACAAGAGAAAGAAGAAAAAAAGAAACATTACCAACACAATATATTTCACACAAAACTTTGGTATTGATGAAATATAAATATTATGACCGTAAGAAGAAAACTAAACATGATTACATTTGTAAAGATACATTACAAATACAGAACATATATAAAGATATGTAAAAAAATATATAAAATGATTAAATAAGAAATTTTGAAAAATGCCTGAAGGTATTTGGAAAAACGCCGGAAGGCATTTGCCAACTCCACGGTGTTCTTCAAGCAGAAGAATGGTCTCCTAAAGGAAAAGAAAAAAAAAATTAGGTTATTGCCAAATGTGACTGCCTATTGATATTTTTGTGCATCCCATTTACATTTTTTCTTATTTTCCTCCTCTTCTCCAATTACAGAGAAAAGTTCTACTTCCTTTCTCATTTCCTTTCTTCTTCTTCCTTCCTTTGTTAGCTTGTAACACCAGGAACCCCCTTACCAACACCAAACCCCAATGGTTGGTAAAGGGGGTTCCTGTTTTACCAGGAGCCCCCTTACCCACCAATGAGGTAAGAGGTTGGCAAGGGCGGAGCGGGTAAGAGTCCATGACTTCAGTACCCCTCCCCCTCGCATACCCTGTTTGTTCAACAATGAGGTCGACCAATCAGAGTATGCAAGGCCAGAGCTGGCGATGATTTCTGATACCAGGAACCCCCTTACCAACACCAAACCCCAATAGTTGGTAAAGGGGGTTCCTGTTTTACCAGGAGCCCCCTTACCCACCAATGAGGTAAGAGGTTGGCAAGGGCGGAGCGGGTAAGAGTCCATGACTTCAGTACCCCTCCCCCTCGCATACCCTGTTTGTTCAACAATGAGGTCGACCAATCAGAGTATGCAAGGCCAGAGCTGGCGATGATTTCTGATACCAGGAACCCCCGTACCAATTCAAACCCCAATGGTTGGTAAAGGGGGTTCCTGTTTTACCAGGAGCCCCCTTACCCACCAATGAGATGAGTCGTTGGTAAGGGCGGAGCGGGTAAGAGTCCACGACTTCATTACCCCTCTCTCTCGCATCCCCTGTTTGTTCAGCTTTGATCAAACAGGGTTACCAAGACCAGAGCTGGTGATGATTACCAGGAACCCCCTTACCAACATCAAACCCCAATGATAGGTAAAGGGGGTTCCTGTTTTACCAGGAGCCCCCTTACCCACCAATGAGGTAAGAGGTTGGCAAGGGCGGAGCGGGTAAGAGTCCACGACTTCATTACCCCTCCCCCTCACATACCATGTTTGGTCAACAATGAGGTCGACCAATCAGACTATGCAAGGCCAGAGCTGGTGTATATAATGATACACAACATCACAAAGGAAGGAATTTTTCTAATCCAATGCCTTTTTCATGGCTTATTGCAGCATCACCGATACAGCGTACAATACACAGCATCATGGTAACTGTAAAATGTCTGTATGACCCCACAGCTTACATTTGATGATGGTGGTGCAATGTAAACATGGTCAATAAGAGTTCCTTTCATGGTTGTAGGATCTTCCACCAACTGTTCGAAATTGTTTGTCTCAAAGAACTTCTGTATCTTTTTGTTGTCTTCACCTGATAACAAATTCTCATTAAAGTCCCCAAGAAAGATTGTAGTTGTTCGCTTCACTGTGGCCAACAAGTACTGCATCAATTTCTCTACATTGACTATGAATGCGTCTTTTTTCACACTAGGTGGCCTGTAAACAGGTACAATGAGAATCTCTATGTCCTCAACAGACATTAGCATAACCACACATTCCAGGCTAATGTCATCTGGAATGGGTATTTCATAACAGCTGTATCCATTACGGACATAAACTGCCACTCCTCCATGTGGTGAACTTCTAGTCATAGACTCTTCCTCACAAACATGTGTTCTGTCTTTGCGAAACACATCAAAGTTTTCTAGCTGCACCTTAGAATCCTGCACATCTTCCGATAACCATGTCTCGGTCAAGCATATGATATCAGCTTTGAGCAGACAGGTAGACTTTAGACTTTCAAAGTTACTTACTAGATTTTCGGTATTGTGATGGACAATTTTCAGGACCCTATTACTTTCAGACCTGTCATCGGCATTTTTGAACGGGTCAGATCTAAACTGCAAGTGCATCATCTCTTTGACTGCATTCTCTACATGCTCATCACAGTAGATGGACTCCTGCTTATAGTCTGTGATGTGGAGACCACCTATGGAAGATACCCTGCTTAATGCCACATATGCCATACCTGATGCAAACACATTTTTCATGGAGACGACCGCTTCAGGAACGGTCATACCCTGTACCTTGTGTGTCGTACAAGCCCAGGCCAGCTTCAATGGAATTTGTCGACGTGTAACTTTACTTGACCTTTTCAAGGTGCTATCGACCTGACATACTGGCACCGAGTTGACAGGTATCTCTGAGTTGGGAGCAGAACTCTTTTGCCTTTCATTTGCACCTACCCTTGGGTTGTCAAATAGCACATAAACCGTTGCAACATCACTCTCATGATCTTCCCCACCTTTCACACCAGTCACCATTCCAAATGCACCATTCACTAAACCATCTTCAACGTTGACATTGCGGCAAAGCATGACCCGTGCACCGACTCCGACACGGACCATGTCGGGTAGGTCGTCACTCTCTCCTCTAGCTAGATCCCTTCTTTTCATTGACCCTGTGCACGGATCTTTGACAAAATCGCAAGCCTCGTATTGTCTAATCTGTGAACACCGGAGCTTCAACATTCTATCATTATGCTGTGCAACAGAATCATTTGTGGTGAAAATGTGAAGCACGTCTTTTGGATAGTCATCAGATGCAAAATCTAGAGAGAGCACCCTTGAAGACAGAGTTTTGTCATCTTCATCAGAAAGTCGTTCTTTCTTTTTCTTTACCCTAAGCCTATTCAAAAGCTCTGCAAATGCAGCATCATCCTTCTGCCTCATGATCTCATTTAACTGAACTACTTCAAAATGGGGATTCCAGAGGTCAACAATCACGGTATCTTTCCCCTTGCAGAGACCGTGAGCCCGAACCGGGGGAATTTGGTTCATGTCGCCCACTGCCAATATGCTCACATTTCCAAACTTTATGTCCGGGTGCACTTGTCTCAGTTGGCCCAATCTGCCGTGAATGTGGTAAAGTAGCTTTCTATCGACCATCGAAACTTCATCTATGACCACAATTCTTAGACTTTGGTACTGTGCACGCACTGCATTCAGCGTTTTTTCTGACAGGGGCTGATACGTATTTGACATGCGTGCAATGTGAAATGCATGGTGAACAGTACTCCCATCGATGTTAAATGCCGCCGTTCCTGTGGGCGCTGTAAGTAGGACAGAGATATTGTCAGGGTTCTCTTGTGTCTCCTTAAGTATTTTAGTAGCCTCATAATATATGCACTTGATAAGATGGCTCTTTCCGGTCCCTGCGCCACCCGTTACAAAAATATGAAAAGGATCTGGTCGCATTCCCTGAGCAGTTTCCATACACCACTTCCTCACAAAATAGAAAACATCTTGTTGGATGGGGTTGAGCGACTGCAGTAAGGGAAGAGCAGTTTTCTTTTTCATCTGCAATTGGCACCTTTCTAGGGTGAAGCCTTGTTCTTTTGACTTGTCCGAAGTTGCAAGATCTGGAATGTCATCAATAACATCCTCATCATCAAAAACCCTAACTTTTTCTTGCAAGTCTTGACACTCAGATCTGTCCTGCTCCGGGACAGGAAATATTTTAGCCCAGGCATCATCTAGATCACCGCTGGTGTTTTCAACTTCTTTGCGCGCCTCATCAATCTGGTCGCGGTTTCTCTCGAATTGACACCTGTTATTCTCAACAATATCCCTGACCTTCAAGACACCTGTTCTATCAGACAATGAAACAGAGCCATTCAAGTAGAAATCTTCATACTTTGCAAACTGTTCTGGTTTTAACTGCGCGTCAGAGTAGTGCGGCAAGTACAACTTTAGTAATGTCAAGTAGTGTGACTCTGGTTCTTTCTCCTTATTAAACTTAGCAAAGCGGATGATAGCGGGCTGCGATCTGGTGCGCTTTTGTACCGACCCTAAATTATCATTTAGAACATGCTCCTTGGTGCCTCGAGATGTTTGTTCAGCATCTTCTTCCTTGCCTGAAAATGAAACCACACGATACTCAGAAACAAACGTTGCGGCACACATTGTTTGGAAGGGTTCTTTCTGTGGTCTCGCCTTGTATCGGTCCATAATGCTTGTCATCCAGATGCTTTCTCCTTCACCAATGTTTTGGATCGCTGCCAGGGGTTTAGAAAGGCGACAAGCTTTCTCATCTGTCGGTATGAAAGTGACTTCTCTGGAACAATCTTTTAGCTTCAGGCTACAGGCTCGATACACTGCCTCCTGGGCACTTACTTCCCTATGATGAAGGTAGGCACTGCCTACTTTCCTCATTTCTTTAACTATATCCTCATTGCCCTCCCTCGCCTCTTTCTGGGCCTGTTTAAGTAGGTTTCCCATTTCCCTTTCCGCTTTGTTAATGTACGATACAATGTACCTAACACAACTGTAAGCATCGCAGATGTATTGGATATCCATGTTTCCATTCCACGCACGGAGCAGATGTGGGTTAAAATTGTTCACATACATGTCTTTCGGATCTCGCTGGAGAACCACCTGTTTTCTGGTTGAAATCAAGTTGAAAGCATCACAGAATTGCGCAGTGGTGAGCTTCGCCTCTTTCAGAATTTGATCAGTGGAGCACTTCTCTGGTTCTGTGTTCTTGTCCAACACGTCCCAGAACTTTTTAAGGATCACTTCGGCTTGCTTCTTTCTTCCAGGAAGAGACGCCATTTCTGCTTCGGTCAGGTCCTTCAGTGCCACGGGGCCACACAGAAATGTCTGCTTCACAGGAGGTTTAGGGAATCCAAACCTACAGACCTTGCCACCTTTCTTGCATGACGCCGTATGCCCTTTTCGGTGTGTTTGAACCTGACTAACTATGTCGAATAACTCTTTATCTGTCTCTGGGTTAGGTAGCTGACTGCACACATACTTGTCCACAAAGGAGCAGATCTCCTCTTCAGTATTTTCATTTAATTTTGGCGCATCTTTCACCCAAAGCAAAAGGTGAATATGTGGGCTACCGCGCGATTGAAATTCTGTCCGCACGAAAAAATCTATCACTTCCCCAATCGGTTGAGACGGAGATTTAATGAGATGTTTGAAAAGCAGCTTAACTCGGTGATCGAACATGCGAGCGGCTGTGACAGGATTACTCTTCAAAATGTCACAACGCTCTTCCCACGACAACTCACTTACTGGTACTGTGCCATGATCTTGTCGAATAGCCTCTAACACTTCTGGCCATCGCAAATCTGCGGCAGAAAAGCTAGCAAACCATGTAGGGATTCCCAGCTGTCTTATCATCGCATACAATTCATTTAGCGTCTTTTCCCAGAACTGCGGCGTACCCCTGACTGGCTGAAGGAAGCGATAGCCTACATCTGACTTTAGAATGGACTGTAAGTCCTCTCTGTTAGACAACATTTGGGCCCCTATGTCACGCCCGTCACTTGTGATCGGTGCACTTTTTCGCAACGATATAGACATGTTTGACTGTATGAAATTCAACTCTGTTACATATTGTGCGAAGAAGATGTAGCTGGTGTCTCTCGCAAACCGTGTGTCTGCACTCATAAGGCGAGCCTTGAAGTACTGACTGGCAGTTATGCGTATCTCGCGATCATCATTGAAAGAATACTTCCCCATTGGAAACTGAACTGGGAAAGACATTGCTTCTCCACCAACTTCCTTAAAGACAGAAACTGGCCTATTACCTTCTCCTGGGGCCACACACAGTATGTTTTCATCATAGTAATCTAGGAAGTCTTGTCCTACATCACATGGCTGTAAACATGAGTCGTGAGGTATTCCCCTCAAAAGATCGTCTTCATTCAGAGCGGCTTCTTCTTGAAGTTCTTCTCGATCTGTTACTTCTTCATCATTGATCTGTCGAAGGATGTTGTCCATCTCCTCGTCTTCCATACCAGTTTCAGTAGCAGGTGGCTGGATAAGCCCCCCTTCTTCTTCATTCCACGGCAGAACCCAATTGCTGTCGATAGACACACCACTGTAATGTTCATTATTTTCTACAAGATATTGCAGGGCAGCATCAACCTTGAATGGACTTATTTGTCTGTACAAATAAAAACCATTGTACTGTAATCGTCTCTTCAATTTAACTCGGACAAACTGAGCCTCTGAAGGCATTCTCGGAAGAACCTGATGAGTCTTACTTACATCTGCTGGTACACATACTACAGGACCATGAACTCCTTTTTGGCCACCTTTTGGCAGAGCCGCTACCTTCATGAATGGTATTCTAGGAGCTATCAACTGTGACTCAAGCGTATTGAGACATTTCAATACGGGGGGTATTGCTGGAAGACTCATCTTGTTAATTTGGGCCTGGGGGGGTATGTTTCTCTTCTTCAAGTGATTTTTGCAGGTGTGGCATATCCATTCCTTACCACGTGTCTCAAGCTTAGGACAAGGCTCTGCAGTGCACTCGCTGTCACATTTATGAACATACTCACCTGTCAGGCAGACAAGAACTGAAGGATGGAAGTTCAACTTAGATCGATTACACTCCACGACTTGTGTCTTAAAATTTATCTTATAACACACAGTACATGGATATTGTAGTCTTTCTGTACACGCTTTTTGAAATCTTATAACAGCTTTGTCCACATTTGTGGAATTAAGTTTTTTACTTCTACTATGCTGCACCTGCACTATTTTTCCTTCTCTAAGTTCTGAATCAGTTTGATACTTTTCTCTCTCATGTTCAACTTTTGCCTTCCTGTAGTTGTCATCATTGTGATACTTTGCCTGTGCTTCTGCAACTTTCGCCTTCCTGTAGTTGTCATCATTGTGATACTTTGCCTGTGCTTCTGCAACTTTTGCCTTCCTGTAGTTGTCATCATTGTGATACTTTGCCTGTGCTTCTGCAACTTTCGCCTTCCTGTAGTTGTCATCATTGTGATACTTTGCCTGTGCTTCTGCAACTTTCGCCTTCCTGTAGTTGTCATCATTGTGATACTTTGCCTGTGCTTCTGCAACTTTTGCCTTCCTGTAGTTGTCATCATTGTGATACTTTCCCTGTGCTTCTGCAACTTTCGCCTTCCTGTAGTTGTCATCATTGCGATACTTTGCCTGTGCTTCTGCAACTTTCGCCTCCCTGTAGTTGTCATCATTGTGATACCTTGCCTGTGCTTCTGCAACTTTCTCTTTCTTGTGCCTGTCATCAGTATGATACCTGGTCTGTTGTTGGCTAAGTTGCCTCTTTCTGTGGACCTCATGGACATAACAATCTGCCTTTCTCTTGCGTTCTGAAGCACGGAACTTTTCTGCCTTATTAGCTGTAATTTTTTGCATGTGCCGATAGTGCTGATACCGTGACAAACTCCTAGATTGCTCTAAGCTCATTACATCTGTGACAACATCATAATGATTCTGATTAGTATTTTGGAGATAAATCATACCATGGCCATACCCACCATCTGACAAATAAGTGTCTTGTCTTACGGTTCCTGTAGGAGAAAATTTCATCCATTTCCACCCCTCCCTTGTACCACAATAAGTATAGACAAAGATAGGTCTTCTAAGCAATGAAGCCATGCAGTGGATCTCTGCATCGGTTGCCCATGTGCCTTCAAGACTCATTTCAGATGACACTAAGTAACCAGACATGGACAGTCCTTCGGGAAGGAAAAGCCTGCAAAACTCATCTGGTAATGTCTGCATGTATGCAACTAAACGTGACCTTAGCGCGCCATGGCATTCCTCGATTCCAAACACTGCGTATGAGATTGCTTTGAAAAAACAGTCTCCACGCCCCCCAATACTTTTTACAGTCAGTGGACACTCTAGGGGTACACCATTTTGTCCAGGCGTATGCCACATTGCAACAGGAATGTGTAACTGACCTGACAATGTCCATTGGTCAATCTGCGTCAAAGGGCGAAAGACAAACCCTCCACCAGCATGTGCTCCGGTCTCATGTACATCCGGTGACCGTTGCCTTTCCTTTGATACCTTCCTAGAATTGGAAACATAATATTGTAACAGCAGTGGTCACAATGCTCTCGTGTACACTGCTAACGATAGGTCTGCAAGTTTTATTGTAGCAATATCCATACAGGCAGGACTTCTTTAGCATGGTACATTATGTACTAATTAAAATGGATGTTTAACATGAACACAGATGATACAGTAGTCAAACTTTCACAAGAAGACCACCCAGAGGACTTAGGTCTATTTTGTAGCTGTCAGATGGTGTTATCTTGACTCTCAGCATGACAGAGACACATGTGAATGGTCTCCAAGTTGTACTGAACCCCACACTGCAACTAATCATGTACATTCAGATTCTGATAGTGGTAATCATGTTCAAAGTAGTCTACCATGACAAAGCTGATTTCTGACGTTTAAGGACTTGACAATATTTACCAGGGAGGGGAGACTGCTCTGGTGCACTGGGGGGAGGGCCATGGAAACATTTTTTGGCCTGGGGGGGAGGGCCATTGAAAAATTCTTGGGGCAGGGGGAGGTCCATCAAAAAAATATGTGAACCAGTGAGAGAGTATTTGAAATTATTTTTTTACTGCACCCGCTTTGAATCTTGCCAAGCTCTCTCCCCCAGACCACCAACCAACCCCCCCCACACACCATGGTAAATATTGTCAAGTCTCTTACCCTTGCTTAGGTCCCGGATTTTGTTCAATATCTCCCGAAAGGAAAAGTACTAGTTGTGCAATTGTCGCCCACACCAGCAAACACGATGCTTCCGCCCAAAAGCGAAGGGAGGGTCCAGAGTAGCAGCCTATCCTTGCTCTGTACGTAGAAAGGTCGACCCCCATCCTGGTTGCCACCTATAGACTGAAGCAGGGAATATGAAGTACGTCAAAATGTGCAGACAAATTTCTATTTTGATACATTATGTCAGATAGCAATACTTTTTCTGTGAATAACCTTGTAAGTACATATGTATTTTAACATGTTCACCAGTCACCATAATTCATGTAAGCAAGACCCCATCTAATGTCATTATCTGACAAGCAATATGGATATTCATTGTGATGTTGTTGCTGCAAATGTAATGTACCATAAGATCTCTCATAAGAGGAATACGGCTGGAAATTACATAAGCTGTGCACTGATTGTGCATATGCTAGCACATTAGACATCATGTTTAAGTCTCCTCGGTACTTATAATGTGCACATAGAGTACGATGATCCTCGACAACACCAGTATGAACATCTACAAAGGTCTTATCGTGGTCTATGTCCTGAACATCAATGGTAAGGACATTCTCGTGCTCAAGGGCAAAGACAATGTCATCCATAATGGAAGGACACTGGGCCAGAAGAGCGGGCAGGAGGATATCAAGCTGCTGCCCCTCACCATCATGAATACACATATCACATTCACCCCTCACTTCGATGTCTGCTGACATAAAGCCACTCACAATACCATATATGCCATAATCATCATAATCTACTGTTAGGTCTCGACCTACATGGTAGATACTTTCATCATCATCATCATAGAAGATAGTTTTGTCATCTATGATATCTGTAAAGGGTAGTTGCCATGGTGTTGCAGAACCAGGCTTCTGATACAACCGCAAAATGGCTTTGGTTTGCCACTCCTTGTACATTGGAAGGGCATTTTGTTGAATCATCGGGGGTAGCTGACCTACAGCACCATTCTGACTGTGCAAGGTGGCCATGCAAGTGTGCTGTAACAAAGGACACCCAATCCACTGTTCGCCGTCCTGCAGATCTGAATCCATTTCGAACTTACGAGCCACGTAACCGCACCCTGAAAATAAGTAAACCTCGGTTCAGGACACCGGAAAAGGCAGCACTCAATCATGCCACATTAACCAATAGATATGTTGTGTCAAAAAGAATTTTAGATTAAAAAAAAAAGTCTGTACATGAATGATTTCTGGTACATTCTCTTTCTTTTAAGTTTGTACCTTTGGTGCAGAAGAAATCATTTCTTAATAATTATGTCACAAACAGTCAAATCAGCTCATCAAATGTATCTTGATGATCCTTTGTAAGTTGATAAATCTCATCCTCCCAAAGACAGGAATGGGTTCTTCCAGAACACCCCTGTCTATGCAAAATTGACTGATCTATGTGACCCATTTTCCAAATTCCAAGTGCAACCCATATACCAATTTCCAGATAAGTAGACTATTCCATGACACAGGAACCCAAAATCAACATTTTTGTTAAAACAAAAAAATCCCAAAGGTAAGCATTCTTAAGTGATGTACACCATAAATGTAAATGAAGTCCTGTGGGCGCATTCCATACACACCATAATATGACAATTCCTATTGAAATAATTCAGAACAAGAAACAAAACCACTGTAACGTTAAGTATAGACAATACAGTCAAACCTGTACTAGCGGCCACCTTTGCATACCGGCCACCTGGCCATAGTGGCCACTTTTTGTCAGTCCCTTGGATTCGTAATGATTAAGAAATAGGCTTAGCAGCCACCTGCCCAACACGATTTTTTTTACATTACAAAAACACTCTGAATAAATTGTTACAGATATAAAATAATATGAACTTCAGAATAATAGTATGGTGGATTTTATTCTTACATTTATTAAGAGATAAGTCTAAAAAAATGACAGGTTTTTCTTGTGACTGCCACATTAGCATAATGGTGGAATCTGACGTGTGAACGCGAGCGGGAACACACGGACGGCGAAGTATCAAAGAAATATGACGATACCGGTCTCTTCAGACAATATCAATTGTAACATTTAAAACTTTTGTTTTAGCTTTTGTTGTCTTTATTCATATAGTGTTACAACCATTGCAGTGCATGTACAGTACTGTATTTATATGTGAATAAAGATCAATTGGTACTAAAACCATGTGTAACTTATTTCTTGTGGTCAATCAATCAGCATTTCCTCTATAATAGCCACCTCTCTATAGTGGCCACCTCTCTATTGTGGCCAATATTGACCAGTCCCTTGAGTGGCCGATATAGACAGGTTTGACTGTACCAGCAAAGGGAACCGATAAGTTTTTTGGTATCTGAATTCTGCCAACCAAAACAACGACTCTCTTAAAATTATCTCTCCGTCACAATTTTTTGACTGCAAATTTTCCAATAGATCAAGTACAGTATAGACGATAAAACGCCCAAACTTCCAGGTAAATTCTCTATCAAAACACCAACCAACCAAACAAAAAAGTTACCGATACTATTCCATTTTTTTTCACCCGTAGTCAATGTGCCTGCAAGGAAAAAAAAAAAAGCACAGCGCTCATAATTTTCAAAAGCGCTAATTTTTAATAATAAAATCCGCTCGAAAATATCCGCAATGTTGATTTAACGCCAACTCATGCAGTAATGCAGATTACGTTCCGGTGACGTATTGTTGTCACGTCGCTTGACGATAAAGGGGAGCCAGTCTGGCTGATCTTGACTGTAAGAAATGACTAATCTTTACGAGCAACTATTCTCCTTCTGCCGCCATCTTGGTCACGTGACCAAAACAACCTACTACGTAAGCACTGCCGTCACGTCGCCTGGCAACCGACTGACGTCTTTATTGTCGTCCATTGATACTGCTAGAAAAAAGCCCCCCAAAGGCAAAACTCGTTGAAACAAACAAAAAACAACAACCAAAAAACAGAATCAACTGCCCACGATAGAAAACGATCAATCAGAAACTTCCTGGCGCGAACTGCCCACGATACAAAACAATCAATCTTCTCAAAAACTTCCTGGCGCGAAAATACGGCGACTTACCTGTGAAAAAGACGTTTCCTCGGTTGACTGGAAAACTGGAAGAGTTTGACAATACTTCACAACAAACCTTTCCTACAAGTATAGTAACGTTAACTACCAATGAATGTGAAAAAACGCTAAACCTTCCAGATTTCAAGCCGAGTAAAATATGTTTCGTGGATTACAACTCTTTTGAGTTGGACACAACAAAAGTGCAGCGAGATGTAACGTCGCTGACAGAGCAGAGAGAGAAAAACAGAGAAAGCGCGCGAAAACCAGCAGATCAGACGAGTCGAAACCCCCAGCAATACGGGGGTCAAAGCAAAAGTTATATCAATAAAAAAACATAGAGGTTTTGTGTTTTTCGCAAGTATCGATTGTATACACAAATGTATTACGATTCGCATACTTTTTGAAACAACTGTTATCACCTTTCGTGGATTTGCGATGACAATTTCAAGACATTTTGGACGTCTTACCTTCTGCTTATATGTGGACGAGGCCATTTGCATAGAGATGACGAAATATTGTCGTAAGCCAATCGGCCTTCTGATTTGGGGGAACACATGACCAGCTTCAGCCAATCAAAAATCTGGGCGTCAAATTCAATATATTCCCTTCGTCGTATAGATCTATAGGGGGTACCTCAAATTGACAAAGCATGGCAAAGCAATTGACGAGTAACTTCCAAGGTGAGTTCTTGCTGAGTTTTTGCATTGTAATCACGGTATTTTACTCACGGTATCAGCTTATTCAAACCATTAACTACACGACGCCAATTGCAAATTAATCCATGTAGTACTACTAGTAAGTGAAATGAAGACTCTGCAGTATATACGACAATGGTTTGCTATCGTCTTCCCTGAGTATTTCATGACATCGTTGACATTGATAAAGGTCAAATTTTAACGTTATTTGTTTCTGCCTGAGACACAGCACTATACGTCGACGAAGACAAAATACTAGCAGAAAGGTATGTATTAATGGTGTATTTATAAAGTTCTGTTTTTCTACATCTACATCCTTAAATTAGTGAATTACAACTCGTACTCCAAAGGTCATTCTAAGATATTTCCACATTAGGCCACAGCAAGTAAATGTTATTGATGATACAGTGTATCAGCTTATCGATTTTCGCCTGATTTCAGAAGAAAAAAAAATTGTGTTTCTTCTTCTGGGATGGTCAGATATACTCTCCAAGCAGAGGTTAGGCTCCGGTTGTTTTTTAACGTTTTTTTAGTCGTTTTTATCGGGCTTTCTATTTTTTTTATATCTTGCTGTGAAATGACAAAATAGAAAGCCCGATAAAAACGACTAAAAAACGTTAAAAAAAACAGCCGGACGGCGGAGCCTAACCTCCGCTTGGAGAGTAGGTCAGATAGACCAAAATGGGCTAACGTGTAGCAACCTAATATTTATACTTGTAGAAGTGATACTAGCCAGGTAGTCATGACTCTAGTTGCAGAAGTGAAACTTGTTGGATAGTTGTAAAAGAGCAACCAATATGGAAGCCACGAATGAGGTTGCCAGCTTGGCAAGTGATAACCAGTATGCCACACTGGTATCACTTTGACTACCCTAGTTGTTAGTTGTATTGCCATATTTTGTCACTTCAAATCTTTTTACAACATTTATGGTATATATTTTAAAAACTTAGCCATCTTGTTTTTTTACTCATCTTATTCTTTTGCACTATCTCATTATATTCTGCATAGGATGCCATCCATAAAATTTACATGCTTTATACAAGTGCTTATCCCATATGTTACAGTTCTGGTGAAGAGATGGACCACGAAGAGTCTGAAATTCAGAAGAAAGAGAAGAATGAGCCTGAAGTAAAAGAAGAGGAGAAGAAAGAACAAAAGAAAAGGAGCCTGGAGTAAGTTGATATTTCACATTATTAGGAATTGTTATCAATATCGCAATAATGCAATTTCTTGCATTATTGAAACATACACATCTACCACATGCCTTTCTGAGTAGAAATAAAGGCACAAAGACCGAAAGTAAGTATTGATTGATTTATCAGTACAATATGACATGATGTAGTAAATTATATAAGCATGCAATTAATGCATATATATATATTTCTTTCCAAACGTCATGGCAGAACTGACTGGCTGAAAGATGCAGCATATCCGTAAGTATTATATTATGTAATATTCTAAGATCCCAGGCATATTTAGTACACCTAAGACATCAATTTGACTTTTCATCGCATATCCATACTTTGCTTCCCGTGTTGGCCTCTGATAATGATGTCCTCGTCTGAACTGAACTGATCCATACTGCGTTTGTTTTTATGTGAACTATTAGCGCCATTGTAACTACATGATCAAAATTTTGCAGTGACCACAAGTACCAGAAGCAAGAAGAAGTGAAGTAAGTTGGTGTTTGACAGAAGTAACAAGGTTATAACAATAATCAAAATTCTTTTTTAGACTTAAGTCATTGTTGAAATATGATTTGGTTTGCTTCCATTGTCAATTTTGATTAGAATAGACATTTCACAACAGCTCACAAAATGTTCCTTGCTTTCTCTGATGTTTCCTATTCTGTGCTTTTACAGGCGCTGCTATCGCTGCCAGTCTACGCAGCACCTGATCAGAGACTGCGACAAGTAAGTCTAAATGCAACCATTCTCATTTCATTTTTATGTTATTCAATTATTTTCTATTAACACCAAATTGCATGCATATTTTTGCTGTGTAACATTTGCTAACTAATCAAGCAACTAATTACTAATATTAAGCTATTGTAGGTGAGTCCACTAACATGGACATCTCATTTTCTTTCACAGTCATCGTGGAGGTCGCGGAGGTCGCGGAGGTCGCGGTGGTCGTGGTCGTGGTGGGAGGGGGAGGGGATCAAAGATGGGGTCGGGGGAGGAGGGCAAGAGGGTGTTTCAGTTTTTCTTTAATTAAGTTCCTTTCTTTGTTCTAAACAAGTTGTACTACATTAGGTTTCTTTCTTTGTAATCAATCAGTGTGCAGTATTAGTTTGTTCCAGAAAATCATCGCTGTGTTGCCCTACACTACTGTACCTTCTATGACAAGTGTTGACTAAAAATGTATATTTTTGGCTTCTATGCCCTTGTATGTAAACCAAATGAACTGAAATTTGGTACAAAGGTAGATTAGACATATGACAACAGGACCCCATCAACACTTTCTTCAAAGTTTTACTACATTAGGTTCTTTTCTTCGTAATCAATCAGTGTGCAGTATTAGTTTGTTCCTGAACATCATCGCTGTAATGTACATGTTTCCGGCCTTGTTGCCCTACACTACTGTACCTTCTATGACAAGTGTTGACTAAAAATGTATATTTTTGGCTTCTATGCCCTTGTATGTAAACCAAATGAACTGAAATTTGGTACAAAGGTAGATTGGACATATGACAACAGGACCCCATCAACACTTTCTTCAAAGTTTTACTACATTAGGTTCTTTTCTTCGTAATCAATCAGTGTGCAGTATTAGTTTGTTCCTGAACATCATCGCTGTAATGTACATGTTTCCGGCCTTGTTGCCCTACACTACTGTACCTTCTATGACAAGTGTTGACTAAAAATGTATATTAACGTATGTAGTACAACTTGTTTAGAACTATGTAGTACCACTTGTTTATCTTGATCTTATGTAATTGGGAATAAAATGTCACAACACATTAAAAAGGCCTGTTTCTTTTTTTTTTAATCAATATAATTTATGGTAATAAAAGTTCAAGACTGACAAGAAAGAAAGAAAGTCACAAAGCACAATGAAGACTTGGGTATTGACAGTTAGCTACATGTTTAACTTACATATACTTGGTTTAACTTTTTTAGGTACAGGTGCAGGTCCGGACATGTACCTAAACCCCTGTACCTGTACCTGAAATTTGTTTAGGTACACAGCCCTAGTATCCAGGTTTAGATAAAGCCCTTTTTAACCAAACCCCAGGCAGGCAGGCACATTATCATCCATTCAGTAGACGTGGAGAAATCAGAAAGAGAATTAAACCCAGGGCTTTAGCCAGCGTCCGTTTTTCCGTCAATTGACGGAAATGTGCTGCGTCTGACGGAAAAATTTTAAAACCAATCCGTCAACCTTGACGGACAAAAATCCTTGGTGGAAGCTACAGGCGGCTTGGGGACGCTGTCCACGGCCGTAAAAGCCACACACTGTTTGTTTTGCTATTGTTATGATTGTTGACAATGTGTGTCGGCGCCCTTTCGCATACGATAATCTCATTAAAAACCCGTTTTTCAAGGTCTCAGTTCAGTCCTTCCAAGGAGCTTTTCGCGGTTTTCGCGACGATTGTAATTGGCTGACGGAAAAAAATTTCGAGCTGGCTAAAGCCCTGATTAAACCGTAATATCTTCTTTTATTTTCTTAAGTGCCAACACATATCCATTTCATTATTTGAAACACATTAATATTATCATCTGCATTGAAAAAGATCAGATGGCTTCTGTAACAGGAAAACTATATATAAGCCATATGTACATGTAGAAATTACATTATCAACAGTTTGACTCATGGCTTTACTAATATAACAGTCTACTACCCAGTGACTATGTTTGTTGGTTAGATTATTCCCATCCCTTTAGAATATCAACCTTACACATTTAACCTGCAAGTACAGTACAGACTTAGCTATTCTATATTTGAAGGGGAACAATATTTCACACACTATTTTATTCTTTTTTAGATCATACAAAATGTACATGGTATCATACAATACAATTGTTTATCTTAATTACTGATCATTTGTATGATCCCTATACCGCTACTGCAAATACCATGAACATAAAACCACTGCGAAAGTTTCTGTATTTACAGTATAAATGTGTTTGTATTTGATATGGATATATACATGTAGCATACAACACGGTGTATTCCATATCACCAGAGGTACAAGCCCAACCACGGGAAGGATCTCCCTGACTGTGATGTAGCTATTTATTATTGTCATACCCACCTGAGAAAACATGTTTCAATGCTAAATGCAAGTTAGAAGTTGAAGAAATGTTGTGTCCTCAAAGTCAAACAAAAAATAGTAACAACAGCAATTCTAGCATCTGAATCTCGTTTTCGAAATTTTACCACACCGCACTCGGCCCGTTCGAAATAGTATGATTTATTCGAAGGAAGCCGGTGTGATACAGAAATTATCACCATAACCTTTTCGCGGCCCAGGTATGACCATAGGCGGTAGGCCATTGAGTTTTTGTTGAAATCAGCATTTTTAGTTTGCTGTAATAAAAATCTGACTCCACCGAAAGATTCCCGAGAATTGTACACTTAATACACACACTGGGTACTCGGTCCACGGAAAGATTCCCGAGAATCATACACTTACACATACTGTGTACTCGTCCACGGAAAGATTCCTGAGAATCGTACACCTAGCGGTTACACAAACACGCTGTCGATTCCAAAGAATCACACATACGAACGCTTGCCGAAATCACCCAAAGTTTGCCAAACACCGACTTCCGAACGCTTTGGTGTTAAGATCAATAATGAATAGTTAGGAAACGCCGTTTCAAAATCCCTTGTTTTTGGCGAAATGCCGCAATGAAATAAAACACGTTGATACTACTTATTATCTAGGTGTTACTTACTAGCCATGTGAGATTACTTGGGACAAAACACCTGATAATAAAGAAGATATGCAGCATTTTGCAAAGTCCGATTTCCGGGGAACAGCATTACCAGCAGTACCATATCTGGCCGTTAGGGTCGCTGCTGCACAAGACGATTACATCATTGCTAGCCAATCAGACGCGAGACTCAGAAAAGTTCCCGCGAAAGTTTCAGTGAACCAAGTACGTCGCTTGTATGACTGTGTGTGATTTCCGGGATTCTTTCAGTGGACTGCGTACACGGTGTATGTTAGTGTTATGATTCTCGGAATTCTTTCAGTGAACAAGACACAGAGTGTGTTAGTGTATGATTCTCGGGAATATTTCAGTGGACTGCGAGTAACACTGTGTGTTTGGTAACGTTAGTCAGTGTATGATTCTCGTGAATCACTGTGGAACGAGTTCACACTGTTTGAGTACATAGAGTCTGATTTTAGTACGACAAAGTGCATATAATACTGATTTCAACAAATACTCTATGGCCTATCGCCTTTTGTCAAACCAGCCACGCTGAAAACTATTCTCACGTAAAAGCCGAGAAGTCCCAGATCCACCATAGAACTGTGGTTCTAAGTCACATTTCCTGCTGTCTCCCCTATTGGTAACGCTCTTTCCGGATAGTATTTCCTACCCAGTCACTTTTATGTAGTTAGAGAAGTTAGCCCCTTGGTGGTTCATCGGTTCGAGCAGGGCTTCACGAACGCGTTCGAGCCAACTGCGAAACTGTTCTACTCCTGTCGGCCTTTGCGCGAACAATCCCTGTGATCTAGAACGTCGCAGCAGACGGAGTTCGGCGTACACAGTGCGTCTTTCAACCACAGCATCTTGTTTATTATTTGATTCAATGGACACAGTACGGTAGTATGACAGTGTGTGTTGAGTGTATACGCAAAAATAAAGCAACAGCGATTTCGACAAAAAGTCGATGGCCTATCGCCCAGGTATGACATAAAATCAGTTATAACATTGTTAATCTGTAAGTCAATCCACCATTTTTTTCTGAACCATAACTGTAAAAACAGCATAGGCCCAAGCAAATAATGTTGTAAATTTTGCAAACTCACCTTTTGTGTAACACATGTCTTCAAGAACCAACAGCCAGTACTTGTAGTTATCAGGCTCTAGTGCTTTCTTCCAGCTGCAAATAATAACTCAAATGGCGGAATACATGGTCAGCAAACATGACATTTCCTTGCATTCCAAGATGTAAACAATCCTGGGCCAACATTGACCTGTTAATGCTATCACCATTGTTACAGTAAACAACACCACGCCGTTCACATAGAGCAGCTAATTGCTTATTCAATACGACTCGTCTGGCGTCCAAATCTCTACAATCTAATCTAGGTAGGATACTGGACATTACAACCAAACTTTCAGGAAATCTGGACTTGGCAATGGTAATGAGTCTGTCAAAGTCCCCAATGTCTTCTTGCAAAGATCTCATCAAACACAAATTATTTGTTCCCACGTGGGCAAACAGTAACGTTACAGGTACACCAACGTTGAGACGGCTGATATCTGCAGCTACGTCGTTAATTTTAGCACCACGATTCGCATGTAAGAAGAACGAAAAGGGGGGTGCGTCAAAAGCAGGCTGCTTATCTAAATACTTACATATAGAGTCTGAAAAAACGACAACTGTAGGCCGGCGTTCGCGAACCAGACGACTTCCTGGGCTATCTGCGCCGGCCATTTTATCCACTTTGTCGATGACACGGGCGTTTGGAAATTTATTTCTTAAATCACCAAATATAATATCCACCACACAAAACTTTTTGTAAAAATATTTCTACTTAAAGAGAAGATAAAAATAGGAAACAATCGTGACGTTTCCGGGGAATTTTTGCGAATAAGCAAGGAGGTTGTCAACGGCTGACAACAAAAATTTGAATCGGACATAACCATTAGTTTCTTCGCGGGAGACCGTCAGTCAATGACACATTCTAATTCAATAAACAGAGTCTCTTTTATTATTTATGTAAAGTTATTTTACATATCCTTTTGTATTGCTTGACAAATTAAAAACGTTTGGTTGAATACATAAATCAGAATAGTATTATTTACTCGATAAGTTTCAAAGCTCCTCCCACGGAAATGATTTCTTCCGGAATGAACCATTAGTTATGCTGGGGTGGTTAAAGTAAAAAGGGACATTGGTATTGCAAAGTTTATGCCTATATCTGTATCATATTTACCTAAAAGTTTATGTCTATATCTGCATCATATTTACCTACATCGAACTCCAAGTTTTCTTGTTAACATATAAGGGAATGTCAGTCAATCGCATTTACACCCCCCCGTTTCATCCAACTCGACGAATCTGTTCAAAGATAATGTGTTTGCCCAATCTCCTGTTGACAGAAGATCAGATTTCAGCACCTTGAATTCTTCGTACATGTACATTTCCATTTCCCACCCATATTATTTACCGAGTGGTTGCAAAAACTCACCTTTAGTCTGCAATGGTAAGTCTTCAGTGACGACACTTGAGGTTTCTACTTGATCTTGCGAAGGAAAAGACGTTGAGATGTCCATTTTCCCGCGACAAGTACGTCCAATCGGTGCTGGGGTCGACGATTCTCTGACTTTTCGCTTTTGTTGTCCTTGTCCAGAGCACGCAACCCAACTTCGACTTGGATTAAAAGTCGATAAAAGTCTTTATTGATAACCCCCGCTGTACGCGTTGAAATTGGTGCATTTTTCGTAGCCGTCAGGTCGTTGACCTCGTTTCGAACATGTGGAACGTGTGAGTTCCATATCTCCCGTCGTGGGTTCGACAAGCACCCGGGTCCTCGGAACATAGTTCCATTGTTCTATGGGGGCTCGAAAGTTCGATTTTGTGTTAAAATTGCCAGTTTTTTCACCCTTTTTTGCCCCATAAAATCATTTTTTTGTGTCTTTGGGGGACCAAATGACCGAGGTGCATTGTCTTATGTGCAGACCTACCAGCTTGCTGAATTACGAGATATTCCAAGGTCTAGTTTTGGAGATATTCATGTTTTTTATTTGTGCGGAAAAGAAGAAGAAGAAGAAGAAGAAGAAGAAGAAACAGAGCAAAAACAGTATGTACCTTCTGTGAAGGTAACATAATAAATCAAATCCTTGGGTCCTTTCATCGAATTTCCCTTCAATACTATTTTTCTCTGATCGGCGTTATACCCCCCTCACATTAGGCGCAATTCGATCGGACGACGAGTCTG